>NC_090816.1:55863680-56169719 GCF_000390325.3 Nicotiana tomentosiformis | reverse complement strand
TTTATGTTTCTGGCACGCGTGATATTGTTGAGAGGATTGTCAGGGTGTTCGCACGTGAGTTGTCTGTGCTATTATTATTATTATTATTATTATTATTATTATTATTATTATTATTATTATTATTATTATTATTATTATTATTATTTATATTTGCACATGCGGCGTGACAAGGCAGGAATATTATTATGTGCATGTGGCGAGACAAGGCGGGCATTTACTTTATTGTTGCGCACGCGGCGAGACAACGGGGGTGCGCCTAACTTTTGTTAGTCATGCACAATACAGTTTTGTTGTGTTGTTTCCTACGTGCCTTTGTTGTCTCTAATCTTACTTGTTGACTCGAATTGTGATAGAACACTTGCACAAGCATACACCGTAATTAGTCACTCATATCAATCTAAGAATATGAACCTTGATGTTTATTGATCGTTTACATGTATTCTTGTGTACCTGCCTATATATGGGTTTGTGCTTGCGAACATAATGTCACATATTGTAGCAGGTATGTGAGGTATTTTGGTTTTGATGTAATTTTCTCGCATATGCGGGGTACACAAATATGCGAACCCCAGGTCGCAATTGCGACACCTGCGACTGGACATATAAGTTAAGGGACGGGATTTTAGTCTCATTTTCACATCTTTGAACCATAGACTCGGTAGGAGGAGATTTCGAAGAGGGATTTTCATCTACAATCATTGGGTAAGTGATTTTGTTCAATTTACAACTATTTTACATGATTATATGTTAGTTTTAACATCAAAATTATGAGAATCAAAGTGATATTTTGAGAAACTTTGTATATATTTTAAAAAATGAGAATTTGAGTTTTGAGAGTCGATCTGGACTCGGACTTTGAAATAAAATACATGTATGGACTCATGGGGTTATGGGTAGTCGGAATCTACCCTTTGACCCAGGTTTTGACCGGGCGAGCACGGGGTTGACTTTTGTTGAGTTTTGAGGAATTGTGCAAAGATCATAGCATTAATTATTGGAATTGATTTCTCTTGCGTTATTTGATGCTATTAAGTCAATTTTTATTAGATTCGAGCCGAGCGGAGGTGAGTTATAAAGGTAAAGCTATTTTAGAGTATTGATTGATGGCTTTTGAGGTAAGCATCTTGCCTAACTTTGTGTGGGGGAACTACCCCGAAGGATTGGTTATTTTGCACTATTTGAACTATGTGAAAGACGTATACCCGAGGTGACGAGTGTGTACATAGCTTTATATGTGGAAATTTGTATGGTTTGGACTCTTAGGGTTCTTATGCACACTAACTTTAAGTTGCTCTATCATGCTATGTCCCCCATTGTTAAATTTACTCTTACATGCCTTATTTGAAGCTATTGGATCATGTCCTATTTTTTGTTGCCAAATATACTCATACATGATTTAATTGTAATTGTTGACTCTTTATTGTTACATGTTGTCTCTTCTGTAGTTGAGTATCCTTTATTGAAGTTATTGTTACCTTTTCCATTGTTGACTTATCCTTATTTGAAACCATTGTTACATGTTATCTCTCCTATCATTGAGTTACCCTTATTTGATATCGTTGTTACACATCATCTCTCTCATTGTTGAGTTATTCTTATTTGAAACCGTTATTACTTGTTATGTCTTTCAATGTGAGCTCGTTCTTCTGTTTCTTTGTGTTTCTAATTCTTGTGTTGATTTACTTGCCGCACTCCCGTGTTATTGTTGTTATTGTTGTACACAATGTTGCTGAGCCGAGGGCCATGTATGGTTGTGGTATTAGAATATTTTTGAGGAAAAGTTGTGGCATATGGGAACATGTGGTGCGAGTTGTTCTATTGTGTTTTTATGTTTCTGGCACACGTGATATTGTTGAGAGGATTGTCAGGCTGTTTGCACGTGAGTTGTCCGTACTATTGTTATTATTGATATTTGCACATGTGGCGTAACAATGCGCGCTATATATGTGGGTTTGCGCATGTGGAAAGACAAGGCTGGAATATTATTAGGCGCGTGTGGCAAGACAAGGCGAGCATTTACTTTATTGTTGTGCACGTGGTGAGACAAGGGTGTGTGCCTACCTTGTGTGAGTCATGCACAATACGATTTTGTTGTGTTGTTTCCTACATGCCTTTCATTGTCTCTAATCTTACTTGTTGACTCGAGTTGTGATAGAACACTTGCACAAGCATACACCGTAATTAATCACTCATATCAGTCTAAGAAGATGAACCTTGATGCTTATTGATCGTGTATATGTATTCTTGTATACCTGCCTTCTGTGCGTGAGTTGCACCGTTAGCACGTGAGTTGTCCATGCGGATATGAGATATTGTTACTGCTAGCACGTGAGCTATCCGTGCGGATGTGGGATATTGTTTCTCTCTTAGCATGTGAGTTGTCCATGCAGTTATGAGGTATTAATGGTATTGGCACGTGAGTTGTCCGTGTAGCACGTGAGTTGTCCGTGCGATTGTGATTTGTAATGTGGGCACAAGATTCCAAGTGATTTGGGACCCGTGATTTATTATTATGAGGTGTGGTACCTCAGGGAAATTCTTGTATAAACCTTGTGTGAAAGCGGTTGTTTTCTTAGGTGGTTACATGTTTTCCCTTACTTAGTTTCACCGGACTTTAACTTTATTCTTCTTACTTTACGGCGTTATTACCTATTTGCTCCTTGTTGTTTCTAGTTCTTATTGAAAGTATTATAACATTATTTTTACCACATTTAGATTTATATTATTCCTTGTTAGTTTGATATTCATGCTTGTACAGGTTATTATGTCTAGTAGGTCTTGACTGTTCCTTGTCACTACTCTATCGAGTTTAGTCTTGATACTTACTAGGTACCATTGTGGTGTACTTATGCTATGTTTGCTACACATTTTTGTGCAGATCTAGGCACCTCGGAGCGTATTGATCATTAGTTAGCTGATCGAGTATTGCTGTAGAAACTCAAGGTATACTTGTCGTCGTGTTCACATGCCTCAGAGTCACCTTCTGATGTTTATTTTTTACTGTTTATTTCTATTCCGGAACAGTTGTACTTAGAGATTTTTTAGTGAACTAGGTAGAACTTATGACTTGTACTACCGGTTTTGGAATATTTCATATCTACTTGGGATTGTTGGCTCTATAGAGAACTTTTGGGTTTATATTTAATAGTCAACTGGTTAAAAATTTTGTTATTAATTTAGTAAATGTTAGGCTTACACTAGGTGCTATCACGACTGCTAAGGAGGAATTTTGGGTCGTGACACCCTTTGAATCCCCCATAGGCTCAGATGGCTTGATTACTATCTTACTATCCAAGCACAATGTGGAAAACTATTTGGAATGAAGTCTAAGTGTCCTAACTCATGAATTGTACTACTATGTACATCCCCAAATATACACACTCAATTCTCCAAAAGTAATGTTATCTACTCTCTCACATGATTCTAGAGAACTTTTCTCAACATTGGCATCATCAAGAAAAACATGGTCTAATAATTGTTATTCTCGTTTTAGCTCCTCAATTTGGTCTAGACGATTATTTTAACTTCACACAACTCATCATTAAATTGTTGGGATTTGCACGCATCAACCTTTGTACTCAAATCTGCATCCAATTTATGCATAGCTGTAACACCCCGGAAAATTTCAAAGTACTTAAGTGTAATGGCTGGTAAAATTTACAAAGAAAATAATATTTCATGGTGCCGGACTAGGATTACGTGTTTGAGGATTATATGTTTTGTGTCAGACTAGGCTTGGACTTTTTGGGCTGAACAATGCACATGAAAGTAAAGGAAAATATTTGCCGAAAAAATGCGTTTATGCGGTCCATTATGCGACTGCATAATCACTCTGCGGGCTGCATAATGGCCGCAGAAGTGAGCAGGAGAGGGCTATTACGGAAGCAGCCATGCGGTCGACTATGCAACAGCATAACTATTATGCGGTGCATTATGCGACCGCATAACAGTTATGCGGACCGCATAGTGACCGCATACATAGGCAGTTCTTTTGGCTATTTTGTAACCAATTATGCGACCGATATGCGGTCCGTATAACCATTATGCGGTCGCATATGTGATCGCAGAACCTGTTCCGGAGCTTTATTTTGGGTTTTTAAAGCCCGACCCTACTTCATTAAATACACATTTTGGGCTATTTTTTAGAGATATTCTGACATTTTAGAGTGAGAGAGAGTGCCCTAGAGTGAGAAGGTGTTCTTCAATAATTGTTCTTCAATATTTCTAGAATAGATTGAAGTTGCTAAGAATTCCGGAACATTTAGAGTGTAAGGAAGCTCAAGTGAGGTATGATGGCTAAACTCTTCTTTAAGAATTGGAATTCCCAATATCCTTGTAAGTTCCGAGATGTTGATTATAAATGGAGTTTTCCCATAAGTTTTGTGATGAAGATATATGTTCAATTCGTGTTTCAAATGCTCTTGTCATATTGCATTATAAATTGAGTATGTGTCCCAAACTATGATTGTGATTGTGATACACCTCCACCCGCATGCATTGGGGTGAGGCGGCATGACAACTTTGTGCGGGGATTAGGGTATAGATATTGTGATTGTGATACACCTCCACCCGCATATATATCGGGGTGAGGCGGCATGACCGCTTTGTGTAGGGATTATGGTATTGTGGGACTGCACCTCCACCCGTATATATTAGGGTGAGGCGGTATGACCACTTTGTGTATAGTTTTGGTATTATTGTGGCACCACCACCCGCATACATTGGGGTGAGGTGGCAGGTCCGCTTGATTAGAGTTGTGGTGTTGTACGTACACTTCCACCTGTATATATTCGGGTAAGGTGGCGGGGCCGCTTTGTGTGAAGATGGTTATAGAGGATCACATCTTAAATCTTATAAATGTTATTGATAGCTCTTAATAAGCTTGCTCTGGTTTAAACGGTTATCTATATTATACTGTTGTCGCACTGGTTTATCATATTCATCTTGTATTTCTGAATTCATAAATTGGTGTTTAGTTTTCATACTAGTACTATTCGACGGTACTAACGTCCCTTTTTTCGGGGGCACTGCATCTTTAAATGGATACAGGTGGTTCCACAGCAGGAGATATTTATCAGTGATAGCAGTACACCTACTTCCCAGTTGACTTGGTGAGCCCCACTTCATCATAGGGCATGTATCTTTTGTTCTTTGTGTATTCTGTTTGAGGTATAGCCGGGGCCTTATTGCCGGCATTATCATTGTACTCATCTTTATCTATAGAGGCTCCGTAGACATAGTGTGGGTTGTGTATTAGTGCTGGGAAAGACAAACTATGTTATGTTGTGGTTGTATTACTTGTCCATTTGAGACTTTAAAAATGGTGAAACTTATGGTAAGAAATTGGTAATTGCCGACATGGCCACTTTATTGTTTAATTAAGGAAAACATATATTATCTTTATTCATGAATGAGTTTGGGTAGAAGAAATCTAACAGGCTTGCTCGGTCGGGTTCACTCGATTGAGCGCCGGTCGCGCTCCTCAGTTTTGTGGTATGACAAACTTGGTATCAGAGCCTAAGGTTTTAAAGTATCCTAGGATGTCTCGAAGCCGTGTCTAGTAGAGTCCTTATTATCGGTGTGTTGTCGACCATATCTATAATTAGAATGCTACTTGGGCATTTAGGAATAATACCCTTCTTTCATGTTCTTGATCGTGCGATAAAGCTGGTTGTAAGATTGTTCCTCCTTTAACTCCTGCGTTGCTCTAATTTTCAGTACATGGCACTTAAGAAGAAGGCAAGAACTGGCCAAAGAGCCAATGTCACCCCAGAAGTGATAGTTGACCCTATAATTGATGATGCGGGTGAGCACCCGATGAGTGAGAATATTCCTCCAGTTACTACACTGCATGACTCTACTATAACTGATCAGACCGCACCTGTCCTTACACCTACTGAGGGTGTAACGGTCCCTCCAACTGATATTCCAGTTCCATCTCTAGCTCCAGCTTCCGATTCTGGTGTGTCTGATATTGATATTAGGGGAGCTATACAAATGTTGACACAAATAGTGGCTAATCAGGCCCAGAGATCGAGTGTTGGGTCTACTTCTTCCAGCCATCCAGGGGAATCTGCTAGTTCCAGGGTGAACAAGTTTCTTTAGTTAGATCCTCCAGTGTTTACGGGTGCTGATCCCAAGGAGGACCCCTAGGACTTCATTGATGAGATGCACAAAACTCTCTGGGTTATGTATGCTACAGAGATGAAGGGAGTAGAATTGGCCTCCTACCGCCTGAAAGGGGTGGCCTACTCTTGGTTTGAGTTGTTGGAGGAATCCCATGCGGAGGGAAGCCCTCCGGCAAGGTGGGGTGAGTTCAGAGATGCCTTTATGGATCATTTATTGCCTGCCAAAACTAAGGTAGCTCGTGCCGCTGTGTTTGAAAGCCTGAAGCAGGGTAGTATGAATGTATGGGAGTGCCATATGGAGTTTGCGCCCTGTCCAAGTATGCTATTCACATGTTCCCCACTATGGAGGCTAGAGTGCACCGGTTTGTACAGGGCCTTAGCCCCTTGGTTATAAATGAGGACTCTACAGCTGCCTTGAATTTCGATATGAACTATGGCAAGATGGTGGCATTTGCTCAAGCCACAGAGACCTGCAAATTGAAGAATAGAATGGAGCGTCAGAGTAGAAGCAACGCCCGGTCCGCGGGCAACTTTGGTGGTTCTTCCGGTTGTGGTGGTGGTAGGTCGGCATTCAGGGGAGCGTCATCAGGACTATCCCAACCATTCGCCTAGTCTTCGATGGGTGCACAGTTATCTGGACCCAGTCAGGGCAACAGGGGACCCCACCAGCAGGGTCGGCCCGACAGAAGGTTTCAGTAGCGGAAGCTTCCATGCCATAAGTGTGGGAGGATGCACTTAGGGTCCTTCTTCATGGACCTACCAGTATGCTATGGGTGTGGTGTGAGGGGTCATATTTAGAGAGATTGCCGCTCATCCCGCCGAAATATGGGCAGAGGTGCGGCACAACCAGCTAATTTTGCAGCTACTAGATCCACAACACCTCCAGCTCGAGGCACCGCAGCACCCGTAGGGCGTGGTGCAGCTAGGGGTGGTGCACAGAATTCGGGAGGACCCAGCAGATTTTATGCTATGCAGAGACGTCGGGAATCAGAAGCTTCTCCTGATGTTGTCACAGGTATATTGACTGTCCAATCTCATGATGTATATGCTTTTATTGATCCTGGTTCTACTTTGTCATATGTCACTCCTTATGTTACTATGGAATTTGGGATAGAACCATAACAGCTTCATGAGTCGTTCTCTGTATCTACTCCGGTTGCTGAGTCTATTTTGGCCGCACGGGTTTATAGGGATTGTGTTGTCACGTTGCATGGTCGGGGCACTGTGGCCGATTTTATTGAATTGAGAATGGTCGATTTTGATGTGATAATGGGGATGGATTGGCTTTACTCTTGTTTTGCCAAGCTTGATTGCCGAACCAGAACTGTTAGGTTCAAATTTCCAAATAAGTTAGTTATTGAGTGGAAGGGTGATGATGTAGTGCTGAAGGGTAGGTTTATTTCTTACCTTAAGGCCACGAAAATGATCAACAAGTGATGTATTTACCATTTGGTTCGGGTTACAGACACCGATGCTGAGGCACCTACATTTGAGTCTGTGCCTATTGTGAATGAATTTTCGGGAGTATTTTCGGATGAACTCCCTAGGATCCCACCAGACAAGGAGATTGATTTTGGGATTGATGTGATGCCAGACACGCATCCTATATCTATTCCACCTTACAGAATGGCACCGGCAGAATTGAAAGAGCTAAAGGAGCAATTGAGAGATTTGTTAGAAAAGGGTTTTATCCGGCCAAGTGTGTCGCCTTGGGGCGCGCTGGTCCTTTTTGTAAGAAATAAAGATTTGTCGCTGAGAATGTGTATTGACTTTTGGCATCTTAATAAGGTCACAATAGAGAATAAGTACCCACTGCCAAGGATAGATGACTTGTTTGATCAATTGCATGGTGCCAGGTACTTCTCCAAAATTGATTTAAGATCCGGGTATCACCAATTGAAGATCAGGGAGCGGGATATTCTGAAAACAGCTTTTAGGACCCGGTATGGGCATTTTGAATTTCTAGTGATGTCTTTTGCGCTAACAAATGCCCCATCAGCCTTCATGGATCTTATGAATCGAGTTTTTAAGCCATTCCTCGACTCTTTTGTGATAGTTTTTATTGACGATATTCTTGTATATTCACAAAGTCGAGAAGACCATGCCGATCATCTCAGGGTAGTTCTGCAAACCCTGCATCAGCACCAGTTATATGCAAAGTTTTCAAAGTGTGAATTTTGGCTTGAATCAGTCATATTCTTGGGTCATGTAGTTTCTAGTGAGGGAATTAAGGTTGATCCTCAAAAAAATTTAGCTGTGAAGAATTGGCCGAGGCCTATAACTCCAACAGAGATTCTTAGTTTCTTAGGCTTAGCTGGGTATTACAGAAAGTTTGTAGAGGGGTTTTCTACTCTTTCCTCTCCATTGACTAAATTGACATAGAAGGCAATTAAATTCCAATGGTCAGATGCTTGTGAAAGGAGTTTTCAGGAATTGAAAGCAAGATTGACTACGGCGCCGGTGTTGACTGTACCAGAAGGTATAGATGGATTTGTGGTATATTGTGATGCTTCAAGAATCAGGCTTGGGTGAGTATTAATGCAACATGGAAAGGTGATAGCTTATGCTTCTAGGCAACTAAAGAATCATGAAAAGATCTATCCAACACATGATTTAGAACTTGCAGCAGTGGTATTTGCATTGATATTTTGGCGTCATTATTTATATGGGGTGCATGTGGATATATTCACGGACCATAAGAGCCTTCAATATATTTTTAAATAGACGGAATTGAATCTGAGGCAGAGAAGATGGCTTAAATTACTCAAGGATTATGACATTGATATTTTATACCATCCGGGGAAGGCTAATGTTGTGACGGATGCTCTTAGACGAAAATCTATGGGTAGCTTAGCACAGTTGGAGGCATATCAAAGGCCATTGGCCAAAGAAGTTCACCGACTGGCTAGTTTAGGAGTTCTTCTTGCGGACTCTAGTGAAGGAGGGGTAATTGTACAAAATATGGCTGAATCATCACTTGTTGTAGAAGTCAAAGAGAGGCAATATAACGATTCATTGGTGGTGCAATTCAAAGAGGGGATTCATAAACATAAGACCATGGACTTTTCTCTTAGCATGAATTATGGTACACTAAGGTACCAAGGGCGGCTCTGTGTTCCAAATGTGGATGGTCTCTGTGAAAGAATTTTGACCGAAGCTCACACTTCTAGGTATTCCGTGCATCTAGGTTCTACAAAAATGTATCATGATCTTAAGGAAGTCTATTAGTGGAATGCTATGAAGATGAATGTGGCGGACTTTGTGGCAAGATGTCCGAATTGTCAGCAAGGGAAGGTCGAACACCAAAGGCCTGGTGGGTTGGCACAAAACATAGAAATTCCAATGTGGAAGTGGGAAATGATTAATATGGACTTTGTGGTAGGATTACTGCGCACTTCGCGCAAGTTTGACTCAATTTGGGTGATTGTGGATCGGCTCACGAAGTCATCACACTTTTTGCCAGTTAAGTCTACTGACACAGTGGAGCAATATGCTCAGCTGTATATCAAAGAAATAGTCAGGTTGCATGGCACCCCAGTTTCCATCTGTTCTGATCGGGAAGCACAATTCACGGCTAATTCTTGGAAGACATTTCAGCAAGGTTTGGGTACTCATGTGAATCTTATACAGCCTTTCACCCCGCCGACTGACAGGCAGGCAGAGCGGACTATTCAGACACTTGAGGATATGTTGCGTGCTTGTGTTCTAGACTTCAAAGGTAGCTGGGATGATCATTTACCACTCATAGAATTTGCATATAACAATAGCTATCATGCTAGCATTTAGATGGCACCATTCGAGGCTTTATATGGTAGGAGATGTAGATCTCCCATTGGGTGGTTCAAAATTGGGGAAGCAGAGTTGATAGGGCCAGACCTCGTGCATCGGGCTATGGAAAAAGTTAAAATCATTAAAGAGCGGTTAAAGACTGCTCAGACTCGTCAGAAATCCTATTCGGATGTTTGTCGTAGGGATTTGGAGTTCAAAGAAGTTGATTGGGTATTCTTGAAAGTTTCCCCCATGAAGGGTGTAATGCGATTTGGTAAGAAAGGGAAATTGAGTCCGAGGTATGTCGGACCGTACAAAATCATTCAGAGGATCGGTGAGGTAGCATACAAGATTGAGCTACCACCCGAGTTGTCATTAGTACACCCGGTGTTTCATGTGTCTATGTTGAAAAAAGTAGTTGGAGACCCGACACTCATTGTTCCGGTTGAGACTATTGAGGTAAATGAGAAATTGACTTACGAAGAGATTCCGGTTTGTATTATTGATCGCCAAGTCCGAAAATTGAGAAATAAATAAATTACCTCCGTGAAAGTGTTGTGGAGAAACAAACAGGTTGAAGAGGCTACTTGGGAGGCCGAGGAAGAAATGAAGAAAAAATATCCTTATTTGTTTGAATAACCATGTATTTATAAAGTTATGATCTATGAAAAAAATTCTAAGAGTTACTTTCTACGAATTATGTATGATTTGTACATTTGATGTTAAGGGTGTTCCGTTCTGGTAATATAATTGCTTGTGAGGCCACAGTTGGTGTTGTTTTGTATTATGTTACATTGTTGGCATACGTATATGTTGTTAGGATGTGTTTCTAGGGCTCTCTGACAAGTCGATAGGCCTAGTTACAAAGGAAACTCTGGCGAAATTTTTGAAAATTTAGGGAGTTAGTCAAATTTGGGGTTGCTGGTGTGTGGTATGAAAAACTGAGTTACATAGGATGCTAATAACAGAAGTTGACCCTCATTCGAAGACGAATGATCCTAAGTGGGGGAGAATGTAACACCCCGGAAAATTTCAAAGTACTTAAGTGTAAGGCCTGGTAAAATTTGCAAAGAAAATAATGTTTCATGGTGCCGGAATAGGCTTACGTGTTTGAGGATTATATGTTTTCTGCCGGACTAGGCTCGGACTTTTTGGGTTGAACAATGCACAGGAAAGTAAAGGAAAATTTATGCCAGAAAAATGCGTTTATGCGGTCCATTATGCAACCGCATAATCACTATGCGGGCCGCATCATGGTTGCAGAAGTGAGCAGGAGAGGGCTATTCCTTGTCACTACTCTATCGAGGTTAGTTTTGATACTTACTAGGTACCACTGTGGTGTACTTATGTTATGTTTACTACACATTTTTGGGCAGATCTAGACACCTCGGAGCGTATTGATCATTAGTTAGCTGATCGAGTATTGCTATAGAAACTCAAGGTATACTTGTCGTCGTGTTCGCATGCCTCAGAGTCACCTTCTGATGTTTATTTTTTACTGTTTATTTCTTTTCCGGAACAGTTGTACTTAGATATTTTTAGCAAACTCAGTAGAACTTATGACTTGTACTACCGATTTTGGCATATTTCATATCTACTTGGGATTGTTGGCTCTATAGAGAACTTTTGGGTTTATATTTAATAGTCAAGTCGTTAAAAATTCTGTTATTAATTCAATAAATGTTAGGCTTACACTAGGTGCCATCACGACTGCTAAGGAGGAATTTTGGGTCGTGAAACCCTTTGAATCCCCCATAGGCTCAGATGGCTCG
The DNA here is from genome assembly GCF_000390325.3 of Nicotiana tomentosiformis. Taxonomy (NCBI): domain Eukaryota; kingdom Viridiplantae; phylum Streptophyta; class Magnoliopsida; order Solanales; family Solanaceae; genus Nicotiana; species Nicotiana tomentosiformis. The sequence continues at coordinate 56,158,051 of NC_090816.1, read as the reverse complement.
ATTACTATCTTACTATCTAAGCACAATGTGGAAAAATATTTGGAATGAAGTCTAAGTGTCCTAACTCATGAATTGTACTACTATGTACATCCCCAAATATACACACACTCAATTCTCCAAAAGTAATGCTATCTACTCTCTCACATGATTCTAGAGCACTTTTCTCAACATTGGCATCATCAAGAAAAACATGGTCTAATAATTGGTATTCTCATTTTAGCTCCTCAATTTGGTCTAGAAGATTTTTTTAGCTTCACACAACTCATCATTAAATTGTTGGGATTTGCACGCATCAACCTTTGTACTCAAATCTGCATCCAAGTTATACATAGCTGTAACACCCCGGAAAATTTCAAAGTACTTAAGTGTAAGGCCTGGTAAAATTTGCAAAGAAAATAACGTTTCATGGTGCCGGACTAGGCTTACATGTTTGAGGATTATATGTTTTGTGCCGGACTAGGCTCGGACTTTTTGGGTTGAACAATGCACATGAAAGTAAAGGAAATTTTTTTCCGGAAAAATGGGTTTATGCGGTCCATTTTGCGACCGCATAATCACTCTGCGGGCCGCATAATGGCCGCCGAAGTGAGCAAGAGAGGGCTATTCTGGATGAAGCCATGCGGTCGACTATGCGACCACATAACTGGTATGCGGTGCATTATGCAACCGCATAACAGTTATTGGAGCGCACAGTGACCGCATACACAGGCAGTTCTTTTGGCTATTTTGTAACCAATTATGCGACCGCAGAACCTATTCCGGAGCTTCATTTTTGGGTTTTTTAAACCCGACCCTACTTCGTTAAATACACATTTTGGGTGATTTTTAAGAGATAATCTAACATTTTAGAGTGAGAGAGAGTGCTCTAAAGTGAGAAGGTGTTTTTCAATAAATGTTCTTCAATTCTTGCTCATGTTTTGGAAGATTAAGAAGTCAAGCTCACTAGGTCTTCATCCTAGAGGTAAGATTCTACACCCTAAACCCTAATTTTGAAATCATCTGAAACTGGGTAATTAGCAAGATAATATTTGGGCATGAGAGTTGATTATTTTACATGCATGTGATATCAAGGGGTGTAGGAATATTGTTGAACTAAGCATGGTAAAGATTGGGTTGTGGGATGATGGGATCCTCCAATAAAGGACCTTGAAACCTTGTGCATACTTAGTGTTTGATAAAATGCTCAAATGAGCTAGAACCATGATCATCTTCCTAATTTTGATTTAATTTGTTATATTTCTAAAATAGATTGAAGTTGCTAAGAATTTCGGAACATTAGAGTGTAAGGAATCTCAAGTGAGGTATGTTGGCTAAACTCTTCTTTAAGAATTGGAATTCCCAATATCCTTGTAAGCTTCGAGATGTTGATTCTAAATGGAGTATTCGATAAGTTTTGTGATGAAGATATATGTTCAATTCGTGTTTCAAATGCTCTTATCGTATTGCATTATAAATTGAGTATGTGTCCCAAACTATGGATTATGTATCCACATGTTATAATTTCTAGTCATGATTTATGTGAAAGTTATTATGCCAAGTTGTGTAGAGATTATGATTGCGATACACCTCCACCCGCATGCATTGGGGTGAGGCGGCATGACCACTTTGTGTGGGGATTAGGGCATAGATATTGTAATTATGATACACCTCCACCCGCATATATATTGGGGTGAGGTGGCATGACCGCTTTGTGCAGGGATTATGGTATTGTGGGACTGCACCTCCACCCGCATACATTGGGGTGAGGCGGTACGACTGATTTGTGTATAGTTTCGGTATTGTTGTGGCACCACCACCCGCATATATTGGGGTGAGGCGGCATAGCCGCTTTGTGTAAAGTTCTTAGTATTGTGGTTGTACATCCACCCGCATACATTGAGGTGAGGCGGCAGGTCCGCTTGATTAGAGTTGTGGTGTTGTACGTACACTTCCACCTGTATATATTCGGGTGAGGCGGCGGGGCCGCTTTGTGTGAAGATGGTTACAAAGGATCTCATCTTAAATCCTATAAATGTTATTGATAGCTCTTAATAAGCTTGCCCTAGTTTAAATGGTTATCTATATTATACTATTGCCTCACTGGTTCATCATATTCATCTTGTATTTCTGAATTCTTAAATTAGTGTTTAGTTTTCATACTACTACTATTCGACGGTACTAACGTCCCTTTTTTCGGGGGCGCTGCATCTTTAAATGGATGCAGGTGGTTCAACAGCAGAAGATATTGATCAGTGATAGCAGTACACCTACTTCCCAGCTGACTTGGTGAGCCCCACTTTATCCCGGGGTCATGCATCCTTTGTTCTTTGTGTATTCTGTTTGAGGTATAGTCGGGGCTTTGTTGCCAGCATTATCATTGTACTCATCTTTATCTATAGTGGCTCCGTAGACATAGTGTATTACTTGTCCATTTGACTCTTTAAAAATGGTGAAACTTATGGTAAGAAATTGGTAATTGCAAACATGGCCACTTTATTGTTTAATTAAGGAAAACATGTATTCTCTTTATTCATGAATGAGTTTGGGTAGAAGGAATCGAACAGGCTTGCTCGGTCGGGTTCAGTCGATTGAGCGCCGGTCGCGCTCCTCAGTTTTGGGGCATGACAATAACCAAGCCAAAACTGTCAGTTTCATATGCAAGATCAACTCTCTCCTTAGACCAATCATTCACCAATGTTGTTAGAAGACAACGTCGTTTCGCATATTCCATTAATCGAGAATATCCGTCCCAATAACAAACCTTACTCCCATATACAAATTCATATTTCTAAGAGGTCAGGCCATGACAAGGCCAAAAATACGGGTCGTAAAAGTCTTCCTTCAACGAAGCGTCTTCATCAATAAGCTTACCTCTGTATATTTCATCCCCATATGTCATGCTGAGAGAACTAAAAACACACTAAGAGAAATATCAAATATTTATAAAAATAAATATATTTCTACAAAAAACTCGTAAAGATAAAAGTAAAAGTCTAATCTAAAAAACAACTAATTCTAAGTCTCCGACAATGGCACCAAAAACTTGTTGCGGCCAAACGCGCAAGCAAGTATACGCGGTCGTCAAGTAATAAAGTGACTAAAAGTCGGATGTCGAACCCACGAGGACTTGTTATCGGATATTAACTAGATTAAATTATCCTAATTATCTACACACGGATGAAACCTAGAAATTTTTTAATCTAAACTTACTACAGTAAAGAAAAATAAATAGTGAACTCTTAACAAAGGAAAAGCAGATTTTTATGTTATAAATGCGATGAAAACAATCTAGGGTCATGGGCTATCTAATAACCCTATTGTATTCTTCAAGTGAATTAACTAATTAATTTATCTGATTTATTGGTTTGCGGGATTAATATTGCTCATAAGAATCTGTCGATCTCTTACTCGCCTATTCAAGATAACTCAGCGCCTATATGTCAATTGAGTTAGAATAAAAAGAATACATTTATAATTTCTGTATAATAACCAAGCAAAGCAATTAGTATATGTTTATCCTAATTGTGAATCCGTTCCGCCGATGCCCGAGTTCAAAAATTTGCTCTACTCATTCTTATGTGCAATCTAGAATTTCTACCTTCGATCTCCACTCTAGATTCATAGATTGTATTCAATTGGTGATCAATCAATCAAATAACTAAGTGTAAGACTGAATAAATAAAACAATACAATAAATCATGAAATCAAAATCAATATTCGAATAACAATATTCATGATAGAATAATAACTCTAGAATGTGAAGTTTAGCTCCACATAGACATGGTATCCAAACAACAAATCATACAAAGAAACATAAAAATTACTAAGTTTGACTGAAGAAAGACGAAACCCGGCCTCCAAGGCGGCTCTGTGCTTTTCCTTGCTCAAAAGTTCCTCTAAAAAACGTCCTCTCCTCCAAAATAGGTTTAGACTTCTTTTTATACGAGTTGGGGTGTGTAGAGCCGAAAACCATTGTCCTGAAAGAAGTGGGAAAAAAATCCTGTCATCCATGGCCAGCGCGACGCCGCCTTACTTCCTTTCTGTTCTGCTGCTTCAATTCATTCCTTGCCTAACTTTTCCATTCTTTCTCGTTGCTTTGTGTGCTTGTAACCAAACCTTGATGTCTTCCATTATTAAAATTTGTCTTTTCCAATCATATTTTTAGTTGCTGCCATATACTATTTGGACTTTGCTTAATTTAACTCTTGTAATGATTCTCCAATTTAAGAACCAAGAGTTCCACATTAAATTCTTTAACTAAAGTCTCCAGTGCCTCAAATTTTAATTACGTTGCCATGCATAACTAACTTTTACTTCTTCATTTTGCTTCAGATTTCTTTTTCAAAGTACCTACATTATCCGATAACACCCAAATCAATATAAAACTCCATAATCACGCTAAGATGGGCATATTCAATATCAACTATAATCAAAGAGCGGTAAAAATGCATGTAAATTAGTGTCAAAATATATAAAACAATATGTCCAACATCAGTTAACTTGAAGTTAAGTCTAGGAGACTCGAAGAAATGGGCCAGCTTGATAGTGGTTTGGATCAGTATATCAATAGAAATGATTGGTTCTTTTGGTTCTTTCGGGGTGGTGAAGCTTTACCGGTGTCTTGTGGAAATACCCTTGGGGTTGGCGACCTGTGTGACTTGGTTGAGTTAGAGGATTCAGTTCTGATGGCTTGGTTTTTGACTGATGGTTTTCGAAGGGCTCTCGATGATTTTGATCACGGTTTGGGACAGATGTTTTTAACAGGCATGAGGAGTTTTTTGTGTGTTGTGATTTTCTCTTAGATGGGGGTCAAGTAAAAGGTTTTTAACTGACTGAATATGTGTCCTGCTTGTGTATAAGGATTGATAATGGGATCCTCATGTTCTTATATGATGGCATGTTAGATACGGTGCGACGTGTGGGATTGAGGTTAGCATGTATGAGGTTGCGGTAGCGTTCGAAGGGAAGGTCACGAGTTCTAGATAGCAGGGGGCGGTTTCATATATTTAGAAGGATGTTGGCATTACCTGGTATCAGCTGAGAAGGGTGTGCATTTCGGAAGGAGCGTTGTGTTTTGACTTGTGGATGTTCGACTGGCATTACGATAATCGCATGGTCGATTGACTGCAAATGTTTAGATTTTTCTACGTGGCATGGAGGAATAATGGAAATATTTCTCGTGATGTGGTTGTTTATGAGGGATGTGTGAGTTATTGAGTGATGGATTTGGGATCAGATATGGAGATTCTTGTATTCTTAAGGTTTAGAGACTATATGTTCTTAGAGGCATACTATTTCTTGGTTGTGAAATTTGAAGATATGTTAAGAGTTAGATAGATGATGGCCTGTGTTATGGATAGGTTATTATGGAATCTTTAGAGGTTATCTACCTATTTTGGGAGGATCGAGATAGATTTGGGGGCCAATAGTAGGCCTAATGAGAATATGCATTCTATATCGAGTCGGATTTGTTTACTCAACACAACTATTCTTGAAGAGTGTGTCCTCGATTAAAGTTGATCTTATTTGTGTCTAACATGTTCCATGTGTTACTCTTTTATGCTATAATGGGTTGTGACACTATTGATTATTTACACACATGATGCGGTTCTGTTTGGACTTAGTAGTGGAATTCACGTGTTTCTCGTTGATTGTGAGTATCATGGATCGAGATATCCCATTGTAAGGACCCGTAAAAATTTAAACCAAAAACTCGGGGTTTCGTGGTGCCAAGATAGATTCCTGTGTTATTATAGTAGAAATTCTTCGTGGTTCGGACTTTTTGGATATAACAGTACCCCACGGACTTAGAGGAAAATGTTTCGCAGAAGGACGCATTTCTGCGGCCCATTATGCGGCCGCATAATCACTCTGCGGACCGCATAATGGCCGCAGAGTGAAGCAGTACGTTGGCCAATTTGAGGTCAACTTTGCGGTCGATTATGCAACCGCATAACCACTATGCAGACCGCATATCGATTGCATAATCCATCCTTAGTTTTTGCGGAGGGAGTTCTGCGGTGCATTAAGCGACCGCAGAACGAGTATGCAGACCACATACTGGTCGCATACCTGGGTCGTAAGTTCAGGCCCCTGAGGGCCATTTCTGCGGTCACTTTGCAGACCGCATAACGGTTATGCGGTCGTATATGCGACTGCAGACCTGTGTCGGGGCACCCATTTTCATAATTTAAAACCCGACCCCCATTCCGTTAAAACACCCCTTTAGTCCATTTTGAAGCTCATTTCTCATATTTCTAGTGTGAGAGATAGAGAGGATTCTAGAGAGAGGGACCTAATTTTCATCAATTAATCTTCAACCATCACTCAAAGCTTGGAAATACTCAAGTAGAGAACCAAATTCTTCATCCAAAAAGGTAAGATTTCATCACCCCCAGCTCTTAATTTCAAACATAGCTATAATGGGGTACTAGGGTAATACTTCATGGGTATGAGAGTGGTTCATCTTGCATGCATATGATAAAGAGTGTGGGAAAAATAAAAAATGAATTAAAACTATGAACATTTTCCTAATTTTGGGTTCAATTTGTATTTTGCAAAAATAGATTGAGGTTGATAAGGGTTCCGGATAATTGTAGAGTCTAAACAAGCGCAATTGAGGTATGTATGGCTAACTCTTTTCTTCTTAGAATCGAACTCCTGGTTTCCGAATAATTGGTGTAAGTTCCAACTTGATCATACTAGAATTGTTTGCCTTAATGTGTTGGATTGAAAGATTCATGTTCCCTAATTGTTTTAGATGGTTAACATGTCATCGTGCTATTTGAGAATGAAATCATGATTTTTCAAGCTCCTTCCCTTATGTGTGAAATGTCTTATGTGATGGTACTTATCAACATGAATGTTGATGTTATTTGAATGAATACAAAGGGAAAGACTTGAATTGTAAAATGTTTCCAAGTGCCAAGAACTATTTAATAAATGAGTTTGTTTGTGCCATGTAACGAAAGATGGGAAAGAGTTGTGAATTGAGTGAACAATTGAAAGAGGTTATGTCTCAAGTGAGATGGCTTAGCCGATCGGGCCGAGATCGGACGCCATGCTGTACACATGGTGGAATTTGTGTTGGAATCATTGATTTACAATGTGGATATGGATATGTCTCACTTGATATGGCTTAGCCGGTCGGGCCGAGACCGGACTCCGTATAAAAATACGGTGGCATTGTGAGTTGTGGCTTTGGTACTAAAGATTTTTAATCTAAAAAGATGGAAAGATTGAATTGGAAACTATGTGACCCTTACTTGGTGTTTTCTTTGTATTTCTACGAGACTCTTATTGATTAGTATAACTGCCTTCTCTTTGTTTCACTGTTCATTCTACTAAGATTGGTGTTTGCCTTACATACTAGTACTATTCGACAGTACTAACGTCCCTTTTGCCGGGGGCGCTACATCTTTGAATGGATGTAGGTGGTTCCATCGCAGATAGCGCCGATCACAGATAGAAGGTAATATTGCACAGTGTAATATTGAAAATATAGCTATAAGGTAATATTGCACAGTGTCGTCTACCGAACTCACCCACAAATAAAGAGAAGAATACATTTCATTAATAAGACAATAAGAATTCATGTGAACAACATCGGTTCATTTCCATTAGTACTTCATTAACAAGTCTTCAAAACAGTACGTTGTACAATCATAGTTAAAGTGGAACATATGATACCATTACAACATTTTTAGTTTAACTTTCCCAAAAATATATACAACCCACATTATGTCTACGGAGCCTCTAACAGGAACATAAGAGTACTATGACAGTGCCAGCAACAAGTCCTTGGTTATACCTAAAAATGCTATGTACAATGGATAGAAGTTACAAGACCCCGAAATGAAGTGGGGCTCACCAAACCAGCGGAGGAGAGGGTGTGCTACTATCACTGATCAATACCACCTGCTATAGAACCACCTACATCCATTAAAGATGCATCTCCCCCGGCAAAAGGGACGTTAGTGTATATGGAATAGTTCTAGTATGCAAAACTAAGCATTCTCTCAATAGAACGAACAACAGTAAATGAAAAATAAAACATGATATCAATAAGAGACTCAAACGGTATAAAAGTGAATTAGAACTATGAACATTTTCCTAATTTTTGGTTTAATTTGTATATTGCAAAAATAGATTGAGGTTGCTAAGGGTTACAGATAATTGTAGAGTCTAAAGAAGCGCAATTAAGATATGTATGGCAAACTCTTTTCTTCTTAGAATCGAACTCCTGGTGTACGAATAATTGGTGTAAGTTCCAACTTGATCATACTAGAATTGTTTGCCTTAGTGTGTTAGATTGAAAGATTCATGTTCCCTAATTGTTTTAGATGGTTACCATGTCATCATGATATTTGAGAACGAAAACATGATTTTCCAAGCTCCTTCCCTTATGTGTGAAATGCCTTATGTGATGGTACTTATCAACATGAATGATGATGTTATTTGAACGAATACAAAGGGAAAGACTTGAATTGTAAAATGTTTCCAAGTGCTAAGAACTACTCAATAAATGAGGTTGTTTGTGCCATGTAACGAAAGATGGGAAAGAGTTGTAAATTGAGTGAACAATTGAAAGAGGTTATGTCTCAAGTGAGATGGCTTAGCCGATCGGGCCGAGATCATTGTTGTACATATGGTGGCATTTGTTTTGGAATCATTGATTTACAATGTGGATATGGATATGTCTCACTTGAGATGGCTTAGCCGGTCGGGCCGAGACCGGACTCCGTGTAAAAACACGGTGGCATTGTGAGTTGTGGCTTTGGCACTAAAGATTTTTAATCTAAAAAGATGGAAAGATTGAATTGGAAACTATGTGACCCTTACTTGGTGTTTTCTTTGTATTTCTATGAGACTCTTATTGATTATTATAACTGCCTTCTCTTTGTTTCACTGTTCATTCTACTAAGATTGGTGTTTGCCTTACATACTAGTACTATTCGACAGTACTAACGTCCCTTTTGCCGGGGGCGCTACATCCTTTAATGGATGTAGGTAGTTCCATCGTAGATAGTGCCGATCACAGATAGGTGGTGCTCTCTTTCTCTCTTCACAGCAGTTTTGGTGAGCCCCATTTCTCCCAGGGGTCATGTAGTCCTCCTTTTGTATAAGTTTTCATATTTTGAGGTATAGCCGGGGCCTTATTGCCGGCATTGTCATGTTGCTCTTTTGTACTCTTAGAGGCTCCGTAGATGTTTATGTGGGTCATGTATGTATGTTGGGGTGGTCGTTGGATCAAGTTGTATTTTGGGAACTCAACTATGGCACAATGTATATAAGGAAAAATGAACTAGCAACGTTTATATATTTTTATAATTAGTCTCTCCTCTGTTTTACAAATGGTGATGCGATCCCGTTTTGGATTACGAATGAGTCGGGTAGGAAAGGTTTAATAGGCTTGCTCAACAGGGTTCACTCGGTTGAGTGCCGATCGCTCTCCCCGAGGTTGGGTCGTGGCACCCATGGAACTGATTTTTGGATTTAGGCATGCATCACATCGGATTTATGTTGGGAAATGAGCCTTTATGTTTATTTTGTATGTTTTGGTTTTTCCTTGTGTGATGGATTGATGGAATTGTGCTTTGTGGTGATATTTGTTAAGCTTGTGGGGTGGTTCTCTAATTTGATTCTCTTTCCATTATTGGGTACATTTGGGTTATTGCTTGTTTGGTGCACGAATTTCATGATATGTGGCTCGAGGTGGAGCTGGTGTGGCATGTTGGTCAAGCAGCTTGTACTAGAACAAATGAGGCTACTAGACCTGGAATGAGTGATATCAGACTTGAGTAAAGTAAGTTTGGGAGAATAATGTCATTGGCCAGCTCAGAATTTGGCAATGGTTCTTGATAGGCGAGGGAGCTCCACGACTTGTTGATCTGATAGATGGTTACGCGTTTCTGCGTCTTTCTTACCATTGGCAGTGTACGAAGGTTTAGAACAAGGTATTAGTTGATATAAGGTAAGTCACTCGTACCGGGTTTGTTGTTGGGCAACTATTGTAGTCCGAATTTATTGCTACGAGTATCTGAGTTATGGGGAATATCATGTGATTATATTTGGAATATGGTTAATGGCTTGATACATCTTGTCCAGACTTATATAGAGCATGGATGCGAGAATTAGGTCTTATAATAAATCCCAAGTGTTGGAGATTGGGTTCCGAGGTTTGTGGGCTAAGGTTGAAGTAAGGATCTTTCGATAGTTTGTGTTATCAGGCTTATATGGATTGGGGTGACGTGGGATCACATAAGGGTATGGGCATGGTGAGTTTATACAGTGATTTGATGGATTTAGAATGACTCCTGGCACGTTCGAGGACGAACGTATGTTTAAGTGAGGGGATGTAATGACCCAACTGGTTGTTTTGAGCATCTGCATTACATTCAGTGGTCTGAGGTCATGAGTAGCTTCATATGGTGTGTTATGACGTGTGTCGTCAATTTTGGTTTTCTAATGGTTCGGGATTGATTGAGAAGAATAATTGCCAACCAGGAAGCTTTATGTTGGTAGAGTTGACCAAGTTTTACTTTTAAGCATTTGACCATAGATCAGAGTTTTTATAGTTCTGTTAGGTACGGATGGTGATTTTTGACTTGTGAGTATGCCCGGATTTGCATTTGGATGTTTCTAGAAGGTTTTTGGACCTAATTTGGCGAAGGTTGGCAATTTGATGGTTTGGGAAGTTCATAAGTTTGACCGGGAGGTGACTTCGATGGTATTGGGTTCAAATTGTTGTTCAGGGAAATTTGAATAGGTTCGTTATGTTATTTCGAACTTGTGTGCAAAATTTGAGGTGATTCCGAGTTGTTTAGATGCGTTTGGCGTAAGTTTGGAATTTGGAAATTTGAAATAGTTCATTAAGCTTGAATTTAGGCACGATTATTGGTTTTGATATTGTTATGTATGATTTGAGGCCTCGAGTAGGTCTGTTCTATGGTCTGGGACTTGTGGGTATGATTGGACGATGTTCTGAGGGGATCGGATGGGTTTCGGATTATTTTAGATCATGTTGATTATTGCTGGTTGGCAGGGACGTGTTGTGGTCACATATGTGGAGGATTGTCCAGAGATGCTAAGAGATGCGCACCTGCGAAGATGGCTGGAGGCTAAGTTGTCCGAAGATGTGGAGTCCTGGGCTCACCTGCGCATCCGTAGGAGCGGATTCTTAAGCACAAAAGCGCGAGCATAGAAGCGACAATGGTTGAGGTGATGCATTTCACATAAGTGGGTTGGTGGCTGCATATGCGATTCCACATGTGTGAGTTTTGTCGGGTTATGAGGTGCGGTTTGACTGTTTTTTGATTTTGAGTATTTGATTAAAGATTTGACTTTTATCGTTTGGGTTTGTTTCCTATGGTATTATTTGATGTTTTGAGTTGCTTTTGGCTAGTTTGGAGCCATTAAGAGGTCGATTCGCGTGTGATGGCATTTCTAGAGTATTATTTTGGCTTGTTCCAGGTAAGTAACATATTTAAACTTGGATTTGAGGGTAATTATCCCTGAGAACTATGATAATTAAGATGTGTTCGGGGTAACACATGTGCTAGCGGGTTCACATGCACCGGGGTATTCATGATCCCAGTAGTTCTTAGGCTATTATATGCCTTGTTTGCTATCATTCTTCTTTGAAATCGTGTTTTCTCCATTTGTATGACTATGTGAGTTATTAGTCATGCTAGAAATCATGTGTAGGCTATCTGCTTTATTATTTGAGCAATGATAGATCTATATTGCCATGTTGAGTTATTTGCCTTAGCCATAATTATACTGTTCAGTCATGATAGAAATATGTGCATGGTATATCTCTGTCTCTATTAAATTTTAATATGCCATCTCACATGTTATTGGTGTTCTTTTCCTTTACGAGTCTGAGCTGTATTTGTGGCACATTGTGATACTCCGTGTTGTATAATTTTCTTATGTTTCTGTGAGATAAAGGGCATTATGACCTGAGTGGATTGATGACTAATGTGGGCCATAGAGTCGTGTTGTGAGTTATTTGATTGGGTTGCATGCCGTAATAGATTGATATTTGGATCTGGTTACACGTCACATTGGATTGATATTTGGATCGGGTTGTGTCACGCCCCGACCTCGGGGAGCGCGACCGACGCACAACAGAGTTACCTCGGTCGAGCAAGCCTGCACAGTGTCGTCTACCCAACTCACCCACAAATAAAGAGAAGAATACATTTCATTAATAAGACAATAAGAATTCATGTGAACAACATCGGTTTATTTCCATTAGTTACGTCATTAACAAGTCTTCAAAACAGTACGTTGTACAATCATAATTAAAGTGGAACATATGATACCATTACAACATTTTTAGTTTAACTTTCCCAAAAACATATACAACCCACATTATGTCTGCGGAGCCTCTAACAGGAACATAAGAGTACTATGACAGTGCGAGCAACAAGTCCTTGGTTATACCTAAAAATGCTATGTACAATGGATAGAAGTTACAAGACCCCGAAATGAAGTGGGGCTCACCAAACCAGCGGAGGAGAGGGTGTGCTACTATCACTGATCAATACCACCTGCTATAGAACCACCTACATCCATTAAAGATGCATCTCCCCTGGCAAAAGGGACGTTAGTATATATGGAATAGTACTAGTATGCAAAACTAAGCACTCTCTCAATAGAACGAACAACAGTAAACGAAAAATAAAACATGATATCAATAAGAGACTCAAACGGTATCAAAGTGTCACATTAAGGGAAATGTAAATTTTAAGTAGGTTTCGATAATTTAAGTTGGGAAATCTTTATCAACGATATACCACCGTGTTTTAGCACGGAGTCCAATATCAGCCCGATCGGCTAAGCCGTCTCACCCCGAGACATATACTCATAATACCACCATGTGCGCGGCATGGCGTCCGATCTCAGCCCGATCGGCTAAGCTGCATCAACACAATGCCATGTGGGTTGACATTTCATCACATCTAGCTAGCAATAATCTCATCCCATTTAAGGGGAAACAGTCTCATCACATTAACACGGGGATTTATCCCCTAAATCACTCCTACACCGGCACGTGTAGTTTCGGGGTTAGGTTGTTCCGACCTACCCTTGCTTGGTGGCTAATCGATACTCCCAAAGCATTTATTATTAAAAGTATTTACCACTCAATTCATATTCCTTTACATGTCATTCATTTTATTGATATCATTGGCCATAACACAATATCATTCTTGGCACATTGGTCGTACTTCATAATTCACCTCATTATTCCATTTTCAATTATTATCATAAATAATCAACAACAAGTCCTTTCAACATTAAGTCTCTAAGCACATACTTGAGCAAATTAGGGTCTTAGGCACATATGACTTCTTACACAATTGACATGGTAGTTTTCATAAGAATTCACGCTTTCAAATCATAACATAGTAACACACAACCCATACTTCAACCAAATCCTTAAATATTAATTTAACATAACAAGAATCTTTGAAATACACATTGGACACATAATTATTTCGACACAAGGCTTATTTGACAGAAATTCAATTTATAAAGGGCATCACCATACTTACAAGGACATTGCAGGGTTCAATTCTAAGAGAAGAGTTTAGCCAACATACCTTGCTTGAGCTTCCTTAAACTCTAAAATGTTCTGAAAGTCTTAGCAACTTCAATCTATTGTAGAAATGTAACAAATTTAACCAAAATTAGGAAGATACTCATTGTTCTAGCTCCTTTGAGTATTTTATCAAAGACTAGATGTGCATTAAGGTTTCAAGTCCCTTTCTTGGAGGATCACCTCATCCCACAACCCATTCTTTACCATTTTAGCTCAACAATCTCCCTACCTCCCTTGATAACACATGCATGCAAAATAAACAACTCCCATACCCAAAAGCTATCTTACCAATTACCCATTCCTAGTTAAATTTTGAAATTGAGGTTTAGGGTATAGAACTTTACCTCTAGGATGAAGACCTAGTGTGCTTTCCTTGATAATCTTCCAAGATTTGAATAAGAATTGAGGAACAATTGGTTGAGGAACTCTCTCCCTCTCTAGAGCACTTTCTTTCTCTCAAAATATCAGGTTTTTGCTCAAAAGATGGTACATATCGTCTATTAAACGAAGTAGGGAATGAAGCTCCGAAACAGGATCTGCGGTCGCATAATGCATTTGCGGTCCGTGAAATGGACCGCATAATTGCCCTCCGGAACTGGGCAAAACTGACTCAGTCAGCGGTCATTATGCTGCCCGCAGACCTGTTCTGCGGTCGCATAATGCATCGCAGAACTGGTCTGCTGTCGCATAATGCGCCGCAAACCTGATCTCCAAACTTGCCTAAGATGCTTCACTATGCGTCCATTATGCGGTCCACAAAGTGATTATGCGGCCGCATAATGGTCCGCAAAAATGCATTTTTCTGTCCAAAATTTTCCTTTACTCACTAGTGCATTGTTCAACCCAAAAAGTCCTAGCCACGACGAGCTTGCTCGCCACTAAGAATTTCTACAATCGTTTATGAAATTTTACGGGGCCTTATAGGTTGCATGCCGCAACATAATTAAATTGGGAACAGGTTGCATGCCGTAATGGATTGATATTTGGATCAGGTTGAACACCACAACAGATTGTTATTTGGATCGCTTTGCATGCCGCAACAGTTTGTATTGACTAATGATTAGTGCTTGGGCCAAGATTTCCCCCTTCGGAGTCTAATATTACAGTGAGCACAGTCACAATATTATATATACGTGCTTTGGTCAGGGATATTTATATCAGGCACCCATACAGTGCAAGGTAATTGTGTGTGTGTGATGGTCAGGGCATTTAAGCCAGGCACCTTGAGTGTGATGTGAGTGAGTGTAATTGATGAACTTCACTATGATATTTTTGATTTGACATGTATATTTCATATGTAGGCATAGAGATGTCTTTCCTCATGCTAGATGGAAATATGGTATTATTGGCTTGACATGTGTACGTGACATATAGGCATAGAAATGTATTTTCCTCATGCTAACTTGTAAATGAAAAGTCTTATCTATTGTGAAAGTTTGGAAAAATCACAGTCCTCCAATAAACTCATATTTTTGTGAGTTCAGTGAAAGCTTTGGGCTTTAACTGTTATACATGTAAAGCATGTCAAATTTCACGTATTTGTGAACCAGTTGAACATGATATCTTTTGAATTATTTGCTGTTACTATCACAATTATACACTGTGTTGTTATTGATCACTAGTGTTGGGCACTGACCTTCTTTTGAGCTCATCATTTCTTTCAACCTGAGGTTAGATTTGTTACTTATTGAGTACATGGCGTCGGTTGTACTCATACTACACTTATGCACCTTGCGTGCAGATCATGGAGCTGATGTTACTGCACATGGCGGGAGCTGGCTTTGAAGATGTACCCGTTGTCTGGACATGAATACTATTTGTCATTGGTAGTTTTAGATTTGAGTTTTGTTTATGTATAATTCAAAGAGATGTTGTAATTATTTTCATGCCAACTTAGTATCTAAAGTTTTAGTGGCTCATGACTTGTACTACCAATCCTTGGGTTATTGTATGGGAATTCTGTTACTTCACTTATTTATTTTATATTAATTTCAGTAGAATTGTGTTTACTGCTATTTTGTTTATCTAGCGGGTTGGATTAGGTGTCGGCACAACTAGGCAGATTTTGGTCATGACAGGTTATTATTCATGATTCCATCCGTGATTTTAGTATTTTAATGATGAACCAAAGTGAAAAAAACTAGGGATTTTTGCAAAACCTTTCTAAAATTAAAAATGGGGATTTGAACACCGATTTGGAGTCAGATATTAATGAAACTTGTATGGTTAGGCTCATATTCTAATGGGTGTTTGTAATTTGTGACTTTTGTCATGTTGCAGGAGGCGGGCCTGGGTTGACTTTTTGGTTTACTTTTTGTTTTTGGATAATGATTGGGGCTTTATTAATTAGAATCGATTTCGATTGCCGTGTTTAATATTATTACACTATTTTGGAAAACTTTGACCCATTCGGAGGCCGATTTGAGAGTCAAGGGCTTTTCAGACTACTAATTTGGCTTATTTGAGGTAAGTATCTTTCCTAACCAGTTGTGGAGGAATACCCCTTAGGATTTAGCCTTAATTTCCTAATCATGTTATGTGTAAAGCCACATGTACACGAGGTGACGAGCGTTTACACGGGTGCTATGTGTGGCTTATGACCAGGTATGGACCGTAGACCATTAATATGACTTAATTTTATAATGAACTTAATATAAAACATGTTTAAGCCACATTATGACTAAATGATCAAGATCACTACATTCACTTAGCCATAGTCATGGTTTATTCATTGAACACCCCTCCGCACTTTTATGTTATTGTTATGTCCTTGTGCACTTTATTGATAAGTTGCGAGCTTATATCTTGATGAAACTTTGGGCATTGTTATTTTTGTGATATTTTGGCATATGTTGACATGTTTCGTGGGTTGATCGATATTGTGTGGAGTATAAGGGTGTCGAGATGCGCATGCGGCGACATAAGGGAGGCATTTCATTATGATGCGCGTGCGTCGAGATATGGGTGGCTTATGCGCATATGACTACATAAGGGAGGCATTTCATTGTAATGCGCATGCGGCAAAATAAGGGTGGCATTGTTGATGATTTTATGTGATGATTCGGGGGTGCATTTCTTGATTTTGTTTATGTGTAACGGGGTTGAAATTTCGATTACATACATGTTTCTTAAACGCTTCTGTCTTGTATTTTAATGAGTTGTTAGTTGAATTGTCATGCTATTACATACCCCACTTCTTTGACGATTTGTCGACTAAAAAGAGAGTTTTCTACATTGAGTTGTTCTCACATGCTCTGCGAGATGGTTGATATTGTTCTTCCTTTTATATGTACTATTTTGCCAGTTATTGATATATTGCACAGGTTTTTGACTAGTGAGTATCACATGACTTAAACCTTGTCACTACTTCACCGAGGTTATATTTGATACTTACTGGGTACCGACTGTTGTGTATTCATACCACGCTTCTGCACATCCTTTGTGCAAATCCAGGTACTTTTGATCGAGCAAATAGATAGAGAGGCGTGCTTGAGCTTATTGGAGACTTCAAGGTATGCATGTTGTTCCGTTCGCAAGCCTCGGAGTCACCCTCTTTACTTTATTTCTGTTGTTAATGTATTCCAAATAGTATTATACTCTACGAGAATTTATATGTATTCCACGTTGAGCTTATGACTCAATATTACCAAGTTTTGGGAAGTAGATTATTGTATCCACATTTGGTTAAATTTTCTCATTTTGCAGTGTTGTTAAATTTTAAGTTGTTACATTTTGATTGATATCGTTACGTGGTAGGCTTACCTAATCTTAGAGACTATGTGCCATCACGACCCCTATACTGGGATTTGGGTCATGACAAGTTTGTATCAGAGCCCTAGGCTCATAGGTTCTATGAGTCATAAGCAAGTTTAGTAGAGTCTTGCAGATCGGTATGGATACGCCTGTACTTATCTTCGAGAAGCTACGAAACTATTAGGAAAATTTCACTTCTTTCATTCCTTATCGTGCGGATTTATTAATTTCGAAGTTTGAGCCTTATTCTTCTATTATCTCATGAATGATAATGGCACACGTTACCGGATCAGTTTAGGAGACACCCGCTCCCTTGCTAGAGCCGGGAGAGGCCGGGGCCGAGCTAGAGGTCCTGGAGGGGCACGTACTAAAGCTAGAGCACCAGCTGTGAAGCCTCAAGTAGCTCCAGTTGAGGATCAGGAGCCTAGGCATGCTTAGTGTGCACCTGAGCAGTTTATTGCTATGCTAGGGATCCAAGGGACCTTGGCACACTTCATGAGTATGATCAGGAGTTTTACCTAGGCAAGTTAGATTCCGGTTGCACCAGATACTTCAAAAGCTGGGGGAGGAGCTTAGAATACCGCCGCCTATACTAGAGCAGCCAACTCATGCTTATCAGATATCGGGTGTTGTGACGATGTAGCCAGTAGTTGCAGTTCAGCCCAAGGTCGAGCCAGTAGTGACGATTGAGGAAAGAAGAGGTTCTAGAAGTATCATCATCCTCATATTAGTGTCGGGGCTTCTGAGGATGCACATGGTTTCTTGGACCAGAGTCACCGCATTCTATGTGCTATGGGTTTGGTGGAGTGGATCTAGATCAACCTTACAACTTTTTAACTAATGGGGTCAGCATATAGATGGTGGAAGACTTATGATGTGAGTAGGCCAGATGGTGCAGCACCACTTACTTGGTCCCAGTTCTCTGATCTCTTCATGAGGAAATTTATTCCACATACCCACAAGGACGAGTTGAGCTCCTAGTTCGAGCAGCTGTGCTAGGGGAGTAGGACGGTGTCTGACTATTCTATGAGGTTTACAGATTCATCTCGTCATGCACCTGCTTTGGTTTCCTAATAGAGAGAGAGAGTCTATATATTTATTGAGGGACACATTATATTCAGGACATGCATACTCGTTTTACTTCCATCATAAATGAGATTCACTCCCTTGGAGAAATTATCCCATGGAACAAACTGGTCAGAAAAATACTCAGTGTGTTAGTTGGTTCCTGGGAGAGAAAAGTCAATGTTATCACGGAAGCCAAGGATATGCAAAAGTTGACTGTTGACGAACTCATTTGGAATCTGAAAACCTATGACATGAATAAGAAGAAAGATAATGAAAGAAGAGAACCTAAAAAGGAGAAGAAGCTAGTTCTCAAGGAAGACAACAGTGACTCAAGTGGTGATGATGCTGACATCGCCTATCTTAAACAAAGATTTCAGAAAATGGTTCGTCGAATGGAGGAATTCCTAAGAAGGCCAGATCTAGCAGAAACACTAAAGGTTATGATTGTTGTCACAAGTGCGTAAAGCCGGAACATTTCATCAAAGACTGCCCTCTCCACAAGCAGGACAATTACAAACACAATGCTGATAAGACGGTTAAGAGGAACCCGCTCCCCGACAGGAAGTTAAAGAGAAGAGATGTCATTGATAATGTTGTGAAGCAAACTCTGGATGCCTGGGGCGATTTCTCTAGTGAATCTAAGGGTGATGATGAGCAAGGAGACACCTCCATGATGGCCGTTGAAAGTGAAGCTGTAGAATATGACTCCATATTTGCACAGATGGCAAAATCCTATGAGGAAGAAGATAATGATGACGATGAGGTAAACTTTTTAAACGTTCAAAGAAATTTAAAGTCTTATTATCAAAAGAAGCTGGTATCTTTAGCTAATATTTTAATTGATTCTTACCACAATCTAATTAATGATAAAAATGCTTTAATTAAGGAAATCGGAGAGATAGAACATTAAAGATAGAAAATATCCTATTAAAACATTAAATGGAAAAATGAATGAACTCCTCTAAAGGAAAGGAAGTGGCAAGTGAGGCGCACCTTAAGCTTGAAAATAAACTCAAAAATATAAAATTGAGTCTTGTTGTTGAACTTGAAAGAAGCACGTGAGTTGGAAACTTAGACTCCATTCCATTATGTTTTGAAAATTCCTAGGAGGTTGGAGCGTATCCGCGGGAAAGAGAGGGGGATAGGGAGTCTAACAGTCCTCGATGTTTTGGAGGGTTTAGTTGTTCCCACTCTTCAATTTGGAGCTGTAATGGCAAAGGCTTTGCCAGTCGACCAATTCAGTCCACACTTCAGGTTACCAGTAGTGCTCTAGCTAGCTAGGGACTCCATACCGGACAACCATCTTGTGCTTCACCTTCTGTACGATGTTCCTACAGTAGTTTTTCCAATCATCCAAGGTAGACTCAGTTACAGCATCCACGCCCGCAGAGGGGTTGTTTTGAGTGTGGTGATGCTAGGAACATTGTGAGAGATTATCCCAAACATCGGATGGGTGGACCTTAACGGGGTACTTAGGCTATGGTTTCCGCTCCTGTTTCTACTCCACCTGCATAGGCAGATAGGGATGGAGGACAGGTAGGTAGAGGATGTCCTAGAGGGGGAGGCCAGGGCCATTGTTATGCTTTAATTGGTAGGACTAAGTTAGTTGCAGCATATGCCATCATTATAGGTATTGTTCCGATTTGTCATAGAGATGCATCAGTTTTATTTGATCCAGGCTTTACTCATTCGTATGTGCCATCCTATTTTACATCAACTTTGGATATGTCTCATGATTCTTTGGATACTCTTGTTTATGTGTCTACCCTCATTAGGGATTCTATTGTAGTACTCATGTCTATCATTCTTATTTGGTCACTATTGGTGGCTACAAGACTAGGGTTGATCTTCTGTTGCTTAATATAGTTGATTGTGATGTGATTTTGGGTATGGATTGACTATCTCCATATCATGCTATTCTTGATTGTCACTCTAAGACTGTGACGATAGTTATGCCAAGGTTATCGATATTGGAGTAGAGAGGTTCCTTGGGTCATGTTCCTAGTAGAGTGGTGTCTTTTCTGAAGGCTCAGTGGATGGTTGAGAAGGGGTGTTTTGCGTACTTAGCCTTTGTATGGGATGTTAGCGTTGATACTCCTACTGTTGTGTCAGTTCGGGTAGTGAGAGAGTTCCCAAATATGTTTCCAGCAGACCTACCAGGTATGCCACCAGATAGGGATATTAATTTTGGTATTGATTTGGTGCCGGGCACTCAAACCATATCTATTCCACCATACCGCATAACTCCATGAGAGTAAAAGGAATTTAAGGAATGGTTGCATGAATTACTAGATAAATATTTCATCAGGCTGAGTATTTCACCTTGGGGGTGCTCTAGTCATATTTGTGAAGAAGAAAGACAGTTCCATGAGAACGTGCATTGACTACAGGCAACAGAACAAGGTTACTATCAAGAACAAGTATCCATTGTCGTGTATTGATTATTTATTTGATCAGCTTCAAAGTGCTAGCGTATGCTCGAAGATTGATTTGACATCAGGGTACCATTTGAAGATCACAGCTTCAGGTATTCATAAGATGGCTTTCAAGATGCATGAAGGGCATTATGAGTTTTTGGTGATGTTGTTTGATGTCCCAATAGCTTTCACGCACTTGATGAACTGTGAATTTCAGCCTTGTGTAAATTCCTTCGTCATTGTGTTTATTGATTATATATTGGTGTATTCTCACAGTCAAGAGGAGAATGATCAGTGCTTGAGGATTGTGCTCTAGAACATTGAGGGAGAAGAAGCTATATGCTAAGTTCTCCTAGTGCGAGTTTTGGTTAGACTCGGTGACATTCTTGTGTCACGTGGTGTTCGGTGAGAGGATTAAGGTGGATCCGAAGAAGATTGAGGTAGTTTAGAGTTGGCCCAGACCTTCTACCACTATTGAGATTCAAAGGTTTCTAGGTTTGGTTGGGTACTATCACTGCTTCGTGGAGGGTTTCTCGTCTATTGCAGCTCCATTGACCAGGTTGATTCAGAAGGGTGCTCCATTGACTTCATCATTACAAGTGTGAGGAAAGCATTCAGAAGGTGTGTGTTGATGCAGGATGATAGGGTAATCGCCTATGCTTCGCGTCAGTTGAAGCCCCATAAGAAGAACTACCTAGTGCACAATTTTGGGTTAGCAGCCATTGTTCACGCGCTTAAAATATGGAGGCATTATCTTTATTGCGTGTCTTGTAAAATATTGACGGATCACTATAGTCTTTAGCATTTATTCAAGCAAAAGGACTTGAACTTCAGGCAATGGAGAGCTACTAAAGGAAGATGATATTACAATATCTTTACCATCCTGGGAAGGCCAATATAGTGGCCGACGATTTGAGTAGGAAGGCAGAGAGCATGGAGAGTCTTGTGTTTATTCCAATGGGGGAGATACCGTTAGCAATGGATGTTCAGGCTTTGGCCAACAAGTTCTTGAGGTTGGATATTTTTTAGCCTAGCAGGGTTCTTTCTTGTGTTGTATCAGATCGTCCTTGTTTGTACGCATCAAGATGCGTCAGTATGGTGATCCCCACTTGCTTGTCCTTAAGGATGTGGTGCATCACGATTTGAGTAGGAAGGTAGAGAGCATGGGGAGTCTTGCGTTTATTCCACGGTGATGTGAGATGGTTGTTCCGGAGGCCCATAGTTCACGGTATTCTATTCATCCAAGTGTTGTGAAGATGTACCATGATTTGAAGCAACATTATTGGTGGCGGAGTATGAAGAAAGACATTATTGAGTATGTTGTGTGGTGTTTGAACTGTCAATAACTTAAGTATGAGCATTAGAGACCGGGTGCTTTGCTTCAAAGACTAGATATACCACAGTGGAAGTAGGAGCATATCACAATCGATTTTGTGGTCGGGCTGCCATGAACCTTGTGGAGATTTGATGTATTGGTCATTGTCGACAGACTGACCAAGTCTGCACACTTTATTCTAGTCATGACTACCGACTCTTTAGAGCAGCTACCTCGAATTTATCTTAGAGAGATTATTCGCCTACATGGTATGCCTGTGTTTATTATCTTAGATCGAGGAACATAATTGTCATTGCAGTTTTGGAGAGTCGTGCACTGAGAGCTGAGCACACAAGTTGAGTTGAGTATGGCATTTCATCCCCAGACAAATGGGCAGTTCGAGCGTACTATTCAGATCTTGGAGGCATGTTGCGAGCCTATGTCATTGATTTTTAGGGCCTGTGAGATCAGTTTTTATCGTTAGAAGAGTTCACCTACAACAACAGCTACCAGTCTAGAACCTAGATTGCTCCTTATGAGGGCTTAAATAGGTGGGGCTGGTATGAGCCCGGAGAGGCTACATTGTTAGGAACTGACATGGTTCCGGATGCTTTAGAGAAGGTGGAATTTATTCAACATCGACTTCGTATAGCACAATCCAGGAAAAAGGGTTATGTTGATATGAAGGATCGTAATATGGCATTCATGGTGGTTGAGAGGGTTCTACTGAGAGTTTTGCCCATGAAAGATATGATGAGGTTCGGGAAGAAGGACAAGTTGAGCCTTGGGTATATTGTTCCTTTCGAGGTTCTGGCAAGAGTTGGTGAGTTGGCCTACAACTTGCTTTTCTACCCAACTTATCACGAGTTCATCTGGTATTCCATGTTTCCATGTAGTTGGACAAGGATTTGACGTATGTTGAAGAGTTGGTAGCCATTTTGGACATGCAAGTTCGAAAGCTGAGGTCGAAGAATATTGCATCGGTAAAGGTCCAGTGGAGAGGTCAACCAGTCAAGGAGGAAACTTGAGAGACCAAGCATGATATGCGGAGTAGATATCCTCATCTTTTTTACACATTAAGTATTTCTCTAAACTCGTTTGAGGATGAACGTTTGTTTAAGAGGTGGAGAACATAACCACTCGGTCGGTCATTTTGTGTATTTGAGCCTCGTTCCTTTATTTGATGCTCCCAGTATGAGTATTTGTTGTTATGTGACTTGCGGGGATGGTTGGTTTGGTTTCAGAAAGGTTTTGGATTCAATTTGAACAAAGAGTTCCTAACTTGGAAGCTTAGGTTAAAAGCGTTGACCAAGTTTAACTTTTATGTATTTGACCTTGGATTGGAGTTTTGACAGTTCTGTTAGGTCCGAATGGTGATTTTGGACTTAGGCATATGTCCAAATTTCGATTTGGACGTTCCTAGGTTGATTTGGCTCTAATTGACAAAAGTTGGAAATTTTAAGGTTTAGAAGTTCATAAGTTTGACCCACAGTTGACTTTGTGGTTATCGATGTATGTTTGGGTTTTTGAGCCTTGGAATACGTTTGTATGGTGATTTATGACTTGTGTGTAAAATTTGGAGTCATTCTAAGTTGTTTAGGCATGTTTGGCGTAATTATGGAAGTTGAAATTTTGAAATAGTTCACCAAGCCTGAATTGAGGTGCGATTCATGGTTTTAAAGTTATTTTGTGTGATTTGAGGCCTCGAGTAGGTCCGTGTTTAAGTTTTGAGTATGGTTGATGTGATTTGACGGGGTTCTGGGGACCTCGGGTGTATTTCAGGGTGGTTTTAGACCATTTGTCTTATGTTTGGAGTTGCTGGTTTTCTGGTGCTCTGGTGTTCATCGCTATCGTGTAAAGTCTATTGCGATCACGAAGTGTGTTTTGTAGTTGGCATCTTATTGTTCTTCGCGTTCGCGAAGGTGAGGTCGTGATTGCGGAATGTGGGGAGTTGAAGCTTCACGTTCGCATTTTGTGGGTTGCGATCGAGTAGGGTGTGTGTCAGGCCGGGGAGGTCAGATGGCTTGTCCCTCGCATTCGCAGAGGTGCGTCGTGTTCGTGTAGACTTAGGCGTTGGTGAAGCGCAATCGCAGGAAAGTTATCGCATTTGTGTAGGGTCTCCTGATGCAATTGTTGTCTTGTGATTCGTGATCGCGAAGTAGGACCCCCAATCGTGAAGGGAAGCCCAGGGCAGACTTAAACGATTCTATTTCGAGGGTTTGAGTTATTCTATCATATTTTGAAATTGAGAGCTCGTTTTTCGATTGGAGTAAGTATTCTTGATTCGGATTTGATTATTATTCATGATTCCATCCTTGGTTCAAGAATTTGAATGATGAATCTAAGTGAAGAATATTAGGAATTTTTGCAAAACGTTTCTAAAATAAAAAAGGGGATTTGAACCCCGATTCGAAGTCGGATTTGGATGAAACTTGTATGGTTGGACTCGTATTTTAATGGGTGTTCGGAACTTGTGATTTTTGTCAGGTTCTGGGAGGTGAGCTTGGGTTGACCTTTTGGTTGACTTTTTTATTTTTATTAAAGATCGGACCTTTATTAATTGGAATCAATTTCTATAGCCATGTTTGATATAGATTTGACCCATTTGGAGGCCGATTTGAGTGGCAAGGACTTTTTAGAGTTTTGATTTGACTTATTTGAGGTAACTATCTTGCCTAACCTTGGGTGGGGGAATACCCCTTAGGATTTAGCCTTAATTTCCTAATCGTGTTATATGAAAAGTGACGTGTACACGAGGTGACGAGCGTGTACATGGGTGCTATGTGTGGCTTATGACTAGATTAGGCTATAGGCTATTTATATGACTTAATTTGATAATGAAATTTATATGTAACATGTTTAAACCACTTTATGATTACATGATCATGAGCACTAAATCGACTTTTCCATAGTCATGCTTTATTCGTTGAACATCCCTCCGCACTTTTATGTTATTGTTATGCCCTTGTGCACTTTATTGACAAGTTGTGAGCTTATATCTTAATGAAACTTTGGTCATTGTTATTTTTGTGATATTTTGGCATATGTGGACATGTTTCGCGGGTTGATCGATGTTGTGTGGAGTATAAGGGTGGCGAGATGTTCATGCTGCGACATAAGGGAGGCATTTCATTGTGATGCGCATATGGCGAGATAAGGGTAGCTTATGCATATGCGGCGAGATAAGGGAGGCATTTCATTGTGATGCGCATGCGGCGACGTAAGGGTGGCATTTCTAATGATGTTATGTGATGATTCGGGAATGCATTTCTTGATTTTGTTTATGTGTGAAATGGGGTTGATATTTCAATTTCTTACATATTTCTTAAACGCTTACGTCTTGTATTTTAATGAGTTGTTAGTTGAATTGATGTGCTATTACATACTCTACTTATTTGACAATTTGTTGACTAAAAAGAGAGTTTTCTTGTTTTGAGTTGTTCTCACATGCTATGCGAGATGGTTGATATTGTTCTTCCTTGTATATAAACTATGTTGCCAGTTATTGATATATTGCACAGGTTTTTGACTAGTGAGTATCACATGACTTGAACCTCGTCACTACATCACCGAGGTTAGTCTTGATACTTATTGGGTACCAACTGTGGTGTACTCATACTAGACTTGATATGTATTCTATGTAGAGCTTATGAATCAGTACTACCGGGTTTGGGGAAGTTGATTATTGTATACATGTTTGGTTGTATTATGGCATTTCGGAGTTTTGTTAAATTTGAAATTGTTATATTTTGATTGATATCGTTATGTGATAGGCTTACCTAGTCTTAGAGACTGGGTGCAATCATGACTGCTTTGCTGAGATTTTGGTCGTGACAATATTATATGTCTACCTTAAGGGAATTCAAAAATCCAAAAACAAAGTCGGCCATAATCTATGTATTAAACTCACATTGTGTAGAAATTACTTACCTCAAGATGCTAGGTGAAAATCCCTCTCTAACAAGCTCCAAAATCGGCCAAGCGATGTGTGGAATGAAGAAAATGGTCTAAGTCCCGTTTTTAAATGAAGTCACTGCCCAGACATCCCTTCTTCACGGTCGCGATAGGGGCCTCACGATCGCGAAGGGAAATGTCTGCCATGCACAGAAAATGTTCTTCACGAATGCGATAGGAGCCTCTCAATCACAAAGGCTAACCTATCCTACACTTCGCAAATGCGAGCTCCTCTTTGCGAACGTGAAGGCTACCAGCCTGACCCCTCCCTAGTTGGCCTTCCACGATGCGATCGCGACCACCATTCACGAACATGAAGGCCAGTGGACCCAGAGCATCGCGATCGCGACCTCCATATTGCAAACGCATAAAACAAAATTCCCCCATCTCCTTTATCGCGAATGCGAGACTTTCTCCGCGTTCGTGAAGAAGGAAACCAGGAGCATATTGTTCTACAATTTTGACTCAACCCCGGGTGGTCTGAAACGCACCCGAGCCACCCGGGACCTCGTCTAAATGCACCAACAAGTCTATAAACATGATGCGGACATGCTCGAAGCCTCGAAACATATAAAACAACATTGCAACTAAGAATTGTACCCTAAAACCAGATTAATCAACTTATGAACTTCAAACTTCTTCAACTAGCTCCGAATGTGATAAATCTTAGACAACTCGGAACGATGCCAAATTTTGTGCACAAGTCATAAATCACCATACGAACCTATTCCGAGACTCGAAATCCCATACGGACATCGATAACACCAAAGCATACATCAAAACAAATTTAAGGGACTCCAAAATCTTTAAGGCGCCAACTTTCAACATTAAGCGCCGAAACGCTCCCGTATCGCCCGAAACACGATCCAAACACACACTCAAGTCCAAAATCACCATACGAACCTATTAGAACCATCAAATTTTGGTTCCGAGGTAGTTTAATCAAAAGGTTGACTCAAGTTAAACTTGGCCATCTTAGGCCTCTATTGAGGAACTAAATATTACGATTTCAACTCGAACCCTTCCTAAATCAAACCAACCATCCCCATAAGTAATAAAACAGTAAAAGCACATACGAGGAGTCTTTAATAGGGGAACGAGGATCTAGAAAACAAAATGACCGATCGTGTCTTTACATTCTCCATCTCTTAAACAAACATTCATCCTCGAACGTGTCTAGAATCATACCTAGAATGATGAATAAGTGTGGATATCTCTTCTGCATGTGCTCCTCGATTTCCCAAGTTGCCTCCTTGATTGGATGATCCCTCCACTAGACCTGTACCATAGAAATATTTTTAGACCCCAACTAGCAAACCTTCCTGTCAACAATAGCAATTGGGTCCTCCTTATAACTCTCATCTAGCTGAACTATATTGTAATCTAACACATGCGACCTGTCGGCATGGTACTTCTGGAGCATAGACACTTGGAAAATCGGATGAACCTCAAATGGACCGATGTACCTCGGACAAAGCTTACCCTTCTTTCCATATCTCATGATACCCTTCATCGGCGAGACTTTCAAGAGAACCTTCTCACCCACCATAAATGATAAATCTCGTGCTTTTTGATCCGTATAACTCTTCTGTCTAGATTGAGTTGTGCAAAGTCTCTCCAGAATCAACTTTACCTTATCCAAGGAATCCTTTACCAAATCAGTACCATATAACCTGGCCTCGCTGTACTCAAACCAACCGATGGGGGAACGATATCGCCGGTTGACTCAAACCAACCAATGGTGCCATCTCGTTGCTGGACTGATAACTGTTGTTAAAAGTAAACTCGGCCAAAGGTACGAATCGATCCCACCACCCTCTGAGTCAATCACACATGCTCTGAGCATGTCCTACGGAATTTGAATTGTTCGCTCCGACTGCCCGTAGGTCTGCGGATGAAAGTCCATGCTGAGCTCTACTCGGGTACCCAACTAGCTCTATACTACTCTCTAGAAATGTGAAGTGAACTGAGGGCCTCTATCTAAAATGATGGAAATAGGCACACAACGCAGCCAGAAAATCTCCCGAATATAAATCTGGGCCAACCTCTCTGAAGAGTACGTAGTAACAACTGGAATAAAGTGTGGCGATTTGGTCAGTCTATCGATAATGGCCCAAACAGCATCAAATTTCCTCAACGTCTACGGCAACCCAACTACGAAGTCCATAATAATGTGCTCCCACTTTCACTCCGATATAACCATCTGCTGAAGTAAGCCACATGACCCTTAGTGCTCATACTTAACCTGCTGGAAATTTAGACATCGCCACATACTCAACAATGTCCTTCTTCATCCGCGGCCACCAGTAATGTTGCATCACATCACGATACATCTTCGTAGCACCTGAATGGATAGAATATCATGAATTGTGTGCCTCATCTAGAATCGTCTCCCTCAGTCCATCAACAATAGGACATAGGCGACTCTGGAGTCACAAACCACAATCATAACCAATACTAACCTTATTGGCACCGCCCCGTAGCACCGTCTTCCTAAGAACCAGCAAGTGCGGATCATCGTACTCACAAGCCATGACCCACTCAAATAGAGAAGTCTGAGCCACAACACATGCAAGAACTCGACTGGGCTCTGAAATATCCAACCTCATAAGTCTTTTAGCTAAGGACTGAATGTCCAAATCCAATGGTCTCTCCTGTGCAGAAATGATGCCAAACTACCCCATACTCTCGGCCTTTCTCCTCAAGGCATCCGCAACTACATTCGCCATGCCAGGATGATAGAATCCCCTGCCTCAGATTAAAATCCCCCTGCTTAAACAAATTCTGCAAACTACGGTGATCGGTGTAAACCTCACACGACATCCCATAAAGATAATGCCTCCAGATCTTTAGGTCATGAACTATCACGGCCAACTCCAAATCATGTACAGGGTAATTCTTCTCGTGGGCTTTAGCTGATGTGAAGCATATGTAATATCTCCCCCATCATGCATCAATACACAACCCAAGCCAACACGTGAAGCATCGCAATACATAGTATGCATCCCTGAACCGGAGGGAAACAATATTCAATGCGGTATTGAGCTTCTGGAAGCTCGCCTCGCAATCATTTGATCATCTGAACGGAGCACCCTTCTGGGTCAATCAACTCAAAGGGGATACAATAGATGAGAAGCCCTCCACAAACTGGCGATAATAACCTGCTAACCCCAAGAAACTCCTGATCCCAGTCGTTGTGGTAGTACGGGGCCAATTATGAACTCCATCGATCATCCTGTGATCTACCTTAATACCCTCACCTAATACAACATGTCCCAAGAATGCCATAGAATATAACCAGAACTCGCACTTGGAGATCTTAGCATATAGCTTTTGTTCCCACAAGGTCTGAAGCATAACTCTCAAATGCTGCTTTAGCTCCTCCATACTACGCGAGTAGATCAATATGTCGTCAATGAAGACAATCACAAATGAGTCAAGATATGGCCTAAACACGTAATTCATCAAATCCATAAACGCAGTCGGGGTGATGGTTAAGCCGAAGGACATCACTAGAAACTCATAGTGCCCATATCTAATCCAAAAATTCGTCTTCGGAACATCCAAAGCATGAATCTTCAGCTGATGATACCCATATCTCAAATCGATTTTAGAGAACACCCTAGCACCCTGTAACTGGTCAAACAAATCATCAATGCGCGGCAACGGGTACTTGTTCTTAGTGGTAACTTTGCTCAACTGGCAGTAATCAATGCACATCCGCATACCCCCATCCTTCTTCTTCAAAAATAATACTGGTGCACCCCAAGGCGACACATTCGTCCTGATAAACCCCTTCGCGAGCAACTCCTCAAGCTATTTCTTCAACTACTTATGAGCCATGCAATACGGTGGAATAGAGATAGGCTGGGTGCCTGGCACCAAATCAATGCTGAAATCAATATCACAATCTGGGGGCATGCCTGGTAGATCATAAGGAAATACATCAGAGAACTCTCGTACCACGAGCAATGAATCAATCGTGGGAAGGCGCCGCGGCAGTATCCTGAACATGAGCCAGATAGGCCAAACAAACCTTCTCGACCATATGTCCAGCCTTCAAGAGAGAGATAACACGGGTAGATGTACAGATAGATGAACCACTCTACTCTAATCTCGGCAACCTGGCCTCGCTGTACTCAAACCAACCGATGGGGGAACGATATCGCCGGTTGACTCAAACCAACCAATGGTGCCATCTCGTTGCTGGACTGATAACTGTTGTTAAAAGTAAACTCGGCCAAAGGTACGAATCGATCCCACCACCCTCTGAGTCAATCACACATGCTCTGAGCATGTCCTACGGAATTTGAATTGTTCGCTCCGACTGCCCGTAGGTCTGCGGATGACAGTCCATGCTGAGCTCTACTCGGGTACCCAACTCGCTCTATACTACTCTCTAGAAATGTGAAGTGAACTGAGGGCCTCTATCTAAAATGATGGAAATAGGCACACAACGCAGCCAGAAAATCTCCCGAATATAAATCTGGGCCAACCTCTCTGAAGAGTACGTAGTAACAACTGGAATAAAGTGTGGCGATTTGGTCAGTCTATCGATAATGGCCCAAACAGCATCAAATTTCCTCAACGTCTACGGCAACCCAACTACGAAGTCCATAATAATGTGCTCCCACTTTCACTCCGATATAACCATCTGCTGAAGTAAGCCACATGACCCTTAGTGCTCATACTTAACCTGCTGGAAATTTAGACATCGCCACATACTCAACAATGTCCTTCTTCATCCGCGGCCACCAGTAATGTTGCATCACATCACGATATATCTTCGTAGCACCTGAATGGATAGAATATCATGAATTGTGTGCCTCATCTAGAATCGTCTCCCTCAGTCCATCAACAATAGGACATAGGCGACTCTGGAGTCACAAACCACCATCATAACCAATACTAACCTTATTGGCATCGCCCCGTAGCACCGTCTTCCTAAGAACCAGCAAGTGCGGATCATCGTACTCACAAGCCATGACCCACTCAAATAGAGAAGTCTGAGCCACAACACATGCAAGAACTCGACTGGGCTCTGAAATATCCAACCTCATAAGTCTTTTAGCTAAGGACTGAATGTCCAAATCCAATGGTCTCTCCTGTGCAGAAATGATGCCAAACTACCCCATACTCTCGGCCTTTCTCCTCAAGGCATCCGCAACTACATTCGCCATGCCAGGATGATAGAATCCCCTGCCTCAGATTAAAATCCCCCTGCTTAAACAAATTCTGCAAACTACGGTGATCGGTGTAAACCTCACACGACATCCCATAAAGATAATGCCTCCAGATCTTTAGGTCATGAACTATCACGGCCAACTCCAAATCATGTACAGGGTAATTCTTCTCGTGGGCTTTAGCTGATGTGAAGCATATGTAATATCTCCCCCATCATGCATCAATACACAACCCAAGCCAACACGTGAAGCATCGCAATACATAGTATGCATCCCTGAACCGGAGGGAAACAATATTCAATGCGGTATTGAGCTTCTGGAAGCTCGCCTCGCAATCATTTGATCATCTGAACGGAGCACCCTTCTGGGTCAATCAACTCAAAGGGGATACAATAGATGAGAAGCCCTCCACAAACTGGCGATAATAACCTGCTAACCCCAAGAAACTCCTGATCCCAGTCGTTGTGGTAGTACGGGGCCAATTATGAACTCCATCGATCATCCTGTGATCTACCTTAATACCCTCACCTAATACAACATGTCCCAAGAATGCCATAGAATATAACCAGAACTCGCACTTGGAGATCTTAGCATATAGCTTTTGTTCCCACAAGGTCTGAAGCATAACTCTCAAATGCTGCTTTAGCTCCTCCATACTACGCGAGTAGATCAATATGTCGTCAATGAAGACAATCACAAATGAGTCAAGATATGGCCTAAACACGTAATTCATCAAATCCATAAACGCAGTCGGGGTGATGGTTAAGCCGAAGGACATCACTAGAAACTCATAGTGCCCATATCTAATCCAAAAATTCATCTTCGGAACATCCAAAGCATGAATCTTCAGCTGATGATACCCATATCTCAAATCGATTTTAGAGAACACCCTAGCACCCTGTAACTGGTCAAACAAATCATCAATGCGCGGCAACGGGTACTTGTTCTTAGTGGTAACTTTGCTCAACTGGCAGTAATCAATGCACATCCGCATACCCCCATCCTTCTTCTTCACAAATAATACTGGTGCACCCCAAGGCGACACATTCGTCCTGATAAACCCCTTCGCGAGCAACTCCTCAAGCTATTTCTTCAACTACTTATGAGCCATGCAATACGGTGGAATAGAGATAGGCTGGGTGCCTGGCACCAAATCAATGCTGAAATCAATATCACAATCTGGGGGCATGCCTGGTAGATCATAAGGAAATACATCAGAGAACTCTCGCACCACGAGCAATGAATCAATCGTGGGAAGGCGCCGCGGCAGTATCCTGAACATGAGCCAGATAGGCCAAACAAACCTTCTCGACCATATGTCCAGCCTTCAAGAGAGAGATAACACGGGTAGATGTACAGATAGATGAACCACTCTACTCTAATCTCGGCAAATATGGCATCGCTAAAGTAACAGTCTTGGAATGGCAATAAAGAATGGCATGGTACGGAGATAACCACTTCATGCCCAAGATGACCTCAAAGTCGATCATATCAAGCAACATAAGATTCGCTCTAGTCTCATAACCACAGAAAGTCACTACACAGGACTGATAAACCTGATCCACAATGACAGGACATACAGATAAGGAGGAAATGGAGGAGATACATATGAGTAATTAGAATCTAGATCGAATAGTAACGAAGCATCCATAACACAGACAGAAACAATACATGTAATCATGGCATTTGAGGCTACTGCATCTGGTCTGGCAGGAAAGGCATAAAACCTAGACAGAGCACCATCTGTCTGGCATCCACATCTAGGGCGACCCCTACCCACCTACCCCTACCTCAAACCGGCCAGACGGGTAGTGCAGCAACTGGTGTGATGATCATGGGATGATGGCCCTATTGTACTGCCTTGCCCCGAAGCCTGGTGCAAAACCTCCTCATATGACCAAGCTCCTCACACTCATAGCAACCTCTTGGTGCGGAAGACGACTAGACCTGGGTCTGATCGTGATGACCCGAATACCCACTAGAAGAACCCTAAATGGACGGTGGACGGTAGGAGCTCTCTAGAATGGCACTGAAGTACGGCCGCGCTGGGGCACTCTGAGCAGGCGGTGGTGCTGAATACGTAGGCATGCTGGACTGGCCCCCCATGAACTGACCTTTGCCCCAGACGGGGCGCCACTGAATCATCTAGAATGCCGAGGACTCTTCTCCCCTATCATGTACAATCGGCCCTGGCTGTGGATACCCTCGATCCTCCGAGCTATCTACACAATCTGCTCGTATGGAGTCCCCATCTCAACCTCTCGGGCCATGGTAACTTGGATACCATAATGTAAGCCTGCAATAAACCTTTGCAGTCTCTCTGCATCTGTGGGGAATATCATATGTGCATGGCGAGTCAAGTCAAAGAATCTCGCATCATAATCGGTCACGGACATCTGACCCTGCTGGAGCCGCTCAAACTGACGTCATAACTCTTTCCTTTGAGAGGTTGGAATGTACCTCTCCAAAAAGAGGCGTGTGAACTGGTCCCAAGTCAAGGGAGGTGAACCTGCTGACCTGCTACAAAGATAGGACTGCCACCATCTACTAGCCTTGCCCTCCAACTGGAATGTGGTGAAGTCCACCCCGTTGGACTCCAATACTCCCATGTTGTGCAGCCTGTCCCTACAACAATCAATAAAGTCCTATGGGTCCTCTTGTCTCTCATTGCAAAAGACAGGAGGATGTTACCTGGTCCATCTGTCCAGTCATTTCTGTTGCTTAACGGTCATGACTAGTCTGGGCTTTGGTATAACAGCCACAACAAGCTGGGGCCCACCCATAGGTAGTGCACCTAGGGTCTGATAAACGGCAATAGGGTGCCCTGGAGCCTGAGTGGTAGGGGTTTGTGTTCCCTCTTCCGCCTGAGATGTGGTTGGGTCCGCTGGAAATAAACCAGCTTGGGTCATAGAATCCATGAACCGCAGCATACGGCCCATGACCTCCTAAAATCCTGGTGCAGTTATGAAATCCACCAGGCCCGGCTCAGCTGCAGGCACCTCATCTTGCTCCTCAATAACAGGATCCTCCACTAGATCCAGTGGTGATACAACTAGAGCAACTCTAGGATGCCCTCGTCCTCTAACAGGAGTTGCGGCCCTCCCTCGGCCTCTACCGCTGACGGTTGGGGGAGTGACCCTTCTATCGCCGAGTACTGTCGTAGCACGCGTTCTCACCATCTATGATAGATTAAGAGAAAGATACTTAGCACAACATCAATTGCACGATAAAAGATGAAGAAAGAGAAGTTTCCTAACACCATATAGCCTCTCGAAGATAAGTACAGACGTCTCTGCACCGATCTGCAAGACACTATTAGGCCTGCTCATGATGCGAACCTAGTGCTATGATACAAAGTTGTCATGACCTAATTCCCACTATGGGCCGTGATGGCGCCCAACTTCGCCGTTAGGCAAGCCAATGGTGAACTCACATTTAGTTATTTCTTTTATATTTTAATGTCATGAATTTTTATTTAACAAAGAAACCAAGAATAAATGGTTATAGTGATATAAAGCATAAGATAAACATAAGAGTGAAGTAGTAGAATTAATAGGCAAAAATCATAAATATGTACTAGCAATTCCCAAAATCCGATGTCATAAGTGCACGAGCAATCTAGTTGTCATGCTCCGAAATCGAGGAGCACGACCGACGCTCAACCGAAGCAAGCCTGTTAGATTTTCTTCTACCCAAACTCATCCATGAATAAAGAGGAGGGGCACTCCATTAATCAAACACTGAAAATATTTCATTAACAACTCCCATTTCATTTACATTAGTAGTTTCATTCATAATTTTCAAATTATTATAAGTTTATAGATATAATGAAAAACATGTTTTCTAAAATACAAACACATCTAGTTTAATTTCCAACATCAAACGCCACCCACAACCTATTTACGGAGCCTCTAAGTATGACATAAGAATAGTATGGAAGTTCCGGCAATAAGGCCCAAGCTATACCTCAAGACACAAAGTGTAACATCAAGTGACATCGGGCCCGGAATAAAGTAGGGCTCACCAAAACCTGCTAAATAGGGAGTAACTGCTAGCGAGGACCAAAGCTGCCCACTGTTGAATCACCTGCATCCATTGAAGATGCAGTGCCCCCGGCAAAAGGCATGTTAGTACATATGGAATAGTCCTAGTATGTAAAGCTAACTGTCCTCCTTCAAAATAGAATGCCAATGTAAGAAAAGGAAAACCATGGAACAACAATCAACAATCAATGATATCCAAATGTCCAACTTAAAACATAACAATTTCCAAAATACAAAGATAATATTATATATTTTTGGTTGGGAGATCTTTAGTACCGATATACCATTGTTCACAATACCACCGTTCACAATACCAATACCATCGTATTTTTAGCACGGAGTCCGATCACGACCCGATCGGCTAGGCCATCTCATCCGAGACATCAACCACAATCATAATTTCCAGCACACTCACCACTATGTGTGCGGCATGGTGTCCGATCACCACCCGATCGGCTAGGCCATCTCACCACAATGCCATGCGAATTGACATCATCCTTTTCTATCAATCATCTCATCCCAATTAAGGGGAATAATTTTATCACATCAATCTCATCCCAAGTAAGGGGAATAATTTTATCACATCAATCTCATCCCAAATAAGGGGAATAATTTTATCACATCAATCTCATCCCAAATAAGGGGAATAATTATAATCCACTCCTACACCAGCACATATAATTTCGGGGTTAGGTTATTTCAACCTACCCTTCCTCGGTGACTATCGATACTCCCAAAAATATTTTTGATTTGCTTGGAAAGGAAACAACAATACAAATGTGTTTACCTCATAACCCTTCATACTATATATAGCCTCATTGACACTTTCAACAACTTTCAACATCATTACTTCATTAGCTCTCTTGGCCATACATATAATTCTTCAATCATGGCACAATGGATGTATTTCATATTCCACACTTTCATTTCTTCCCTTTCATGGATCATCATCACAAATATCAACAAATAGAATATTCTGGAATTCACAACTTTAGGTTCATTAGTAATGAAGGCTTTAAACAAAATGGATTTCTTTCCAAGAAATGGAGTAAAATGATTGGCAATCAAAGCACAAGTTAAAATCATAAACAAGTAACACAACATTTATTCTTGAAATACTTTTTCCCAAAAAGGGCAATACACCATTTCAACTCACGAATATGTAAGAACGCAAAACACATCGAAACTACTTACAAAGCATATCATTGGTTAAAACAACCACATCTAGGCATCACTTTCGTTCATAAGCTTTTAAGCAATTCTATTTTTTTAAAGTCAATTTTGGAACAATTGAATTAAAGCTCATTTCATAATCATTCTCACATCATCTCATTTCATTGACACCATTGGCCACAAGTATAACTTTCACTCTTGACACATTGGCCGCACTTTATATCCCCAATTCACTTATTTTACTTCCAACCATCTTTATAGATTATCAACAATAAGACATCTCTAATCAAGACTCTAGGTACACATATGAGCAATTAAGAGTCCTAAGCATATTGGAATTTTCTCATACAATTTGGCATCATAACCTTCATTTGAAACACGACTCAAAGACATAGCATTGTAATACATATATCATTCCTGAACACATTCCCAAAGGATAACATAATGTGAAAGGAACATTCGAAACACATTTTGAATACATAATTCTCGACACTTTGCTTATTCGGGACAATCAAATTTATTGGGAACAACTCGGGACATAGAATAAGGAACTTGAGACAACCATACTTGAAACTTACTGGAACATCATGGATTTCAATTCTAAGAGAGTAGTTTAGCCAACATACCTCGCTTTGAGCTTTTCTTAAATTACTACAACATCCCGAAAATTCTAGCAATCCCAATCTATTTTGAGACATAACAAAATTGAACACAAATTAGGAAGGTATTCATGGTTTCAGCTCATTTGAGTATTTTATCAAACACTAGGCGTGCAAATTTGGCTACAAGATTTCCTTCATTCCACAATCCAATCCTTACTTATTTGAGCTCAACAATCTTCCCACAAATCTTATTAGTACAAGCATGTATAAATAATACTATGTTAATTACCCAACATCATCAAGTCAATATTCATTGCCTTCCCCAACAAAACTCTAGGTTCAAGAACATCCATTTCAAGAAAGTGTTGTATCTTATCCAAATGGTGATTCCCAATTAAATTCGTTCATCAATTAAGTTATCAAGTCTATTGGAATCATTAGAAACTCAAGACATATGTATTTATATCAATTCATCACTATTCATCTTCTTTTTTACCCAAAAATGGTATTCTCAAGACCCACCCTTAGTGTTCATACAATATCCCTTTATAACTTCAAATAAAACTCATAAACATGCTATTCATACTCCAATATGACATATATATAAAGCTCAAGTGAAGGGATTACCTCTTGGTGGAAGAATCTCACTTTTCCTCTTTTTGGTGTTCTTGAAGATTCAACCCATTTACTATGGATTTGATCCATAATAATGTTAGTGTTATTACTAAATGATGTTATATAATCATCCTTGTGCCAAAACAACTTACCTTGAAGTGTATCCATGGTGGAAGAGCTCCTCCTTCTCTCTAAAAATCAATTCCAAGTTGAAGAACTAATGTTTTCTCTCTCTAAACCCCTTGTTTCAGCCCCTTTAAAATGGCCCCTAAAGCTGCGTAGGTTACGCACAAAGGCTACGCAGGGTGGACTTCTATCCCCCTTCAGTTGGAAGCTGCCGGATTTGCCTACGCAATGGTGCGTAGGCTATGCTGCTATGTTGCGTAGGCTACGCTACTATGCTGCGTACGCTATGCAAGACTCGAGTAGCTGTTCTGCCATCCTTTAGTAAAAAGGTCATAACTTCTTGTAGGAATCTCTAAATGACAAACGGTTTGAAGCATTAGAAACTAGACACATGGAGGTTATACAACATATAACTCTTCATATCTTGAGAGTTATGCTCGTTTGAAGTTAGGTCTTGTGTGAACTCACTTGAAACTTTATCTCATCATATAATTTTCAACTTGACTTAGCCTTAGGGGTCTTCTTATTGATATCATTCAAATTATCAGTCGTGTTCATACTCTAATTAATATAATTAGTACCTGTCAATCTTCTTAATGGTCTTAAAACACTTCAAAATTTTTTGGGGTGTTACACTAGTAGAATATACAATATCTCCTACAACTACTGTCTGAAATAAAAAAAGACAGAAAAGTAAATACGACAATGAGGAGACTCCAGGTGCTACAGAATGAAGCATGTAAAGAAGCTCACCATTAGGCCTCTGGATAATGTGGATGCGCGCCTGATCGGATACCAAATCTACCTGCCTCAGTACCTACACAATTTGTGCAGAAGTGTAGCATGAGTACGTAAACAACTTCTATCCAGTAAGTATCTAGTCTAACCTTGAAGGAGTAGTGATGAGAGGTCGACATCGACACTTACTAGAGGTCAATAGATAAAGTGCAAGAATTATAAATAGGTATGAAACACAACAGTAATAATGGAATAAGAAGCAATAAATTAGTGATTCTTTAACAAAATAACAATTTAAAATCCCCAAATGTCACATGCCAATTTCAACAAATAAGAGCCATCAAGTAATTATCAGTTCTCAAGTCATGAAGAAAATATTGATTATAATCGGACTTCCAGTTACATCACGCATGAGTTATGCCGAGGTCGTATGACTCGATCCATAATAATTGTGTACATACACTATCGAGGTTGTATGGCATGATCCATGGATGCATCTCACTATACTTCTGATCGAGCGGATTGATAGAGGGGCGTTCTTGATCTTATTGGAGTCTTCAAGGTATCCCTGTTGTTCCATTCGCAAGGCTCGGAGTCACCCTCTTTACTTTATTTCTGTTGTTTATATGTTGTTCCATTCCATGTAGAGCTTATGAATCAATACTGCCGGGTTTGGGAAAGTTGATTATTGTATACACATTTGGTTGTATTATGTCATTTCAGAGTTTTGTTAAATTTGAAGTTGTTATATTTTGATTGATATCGTTATGTGATAGGCTTACCTAGTCTTTAGAGACTAGGTGCCATCATGACTGCTTTGTTGAGATTTTGGTCGTGCCAATATTATATGTCTACCTTAAGGGAATTCAAAAATACAAAAACAAAATTGGCCATAATCTATATATTAAACTCACATTGTGTAGAAATTACTTACCTCGGATGCTAGGTGAAAATCCCTTTCTAAAAAGCTCCAAAATCGACAAAGAGATGTGTGGAATGAAGAAAATGGCCTAAGTCCCGTTTTTAAATTAAGTCGTGATAGGGGCCTCGCGATTGCGAAGGCAAAAGTCTGCCACGCCCAGAAAACGTGCTCCGCGAACGCGACAAGAGCCTCGCGATCGTGAAGGCTAACCTGTCCTACCCTTCGGGAATGCAAGCTCCTCTTCGCAAACGCGAAGACTACCTGCTTGACCCCTCCCCAGCTAGCTTTCCAGTATGCAATCGAGACCCACCGTTAACGAATGCGAACGCCAGTGGCCCAGAATATCGCAATCATGACCTCCATCTCGCGAACACGTAGAACAAAAGTCCTCCAGCCCAATTTCTTTGTCGCAAACATGAATCTTTCTCCACGTTCTCGAAGAAGGAAACCAGCAACAGATTTTTCTGCAATATTTACTCAACTCCGGTTGGTCCGAAATGCACCTGAGCCCATAAGCGTGATACAGACCTGCTCGAAGCCTCGAAACACATAAAACAACATCGAAACTAAGAATCGCACCCTAAAACCAAATTAATCAACTTATGAACTGCAAACTTCTTCAACTAGCTCCGAAAGCGACGAATCATACTTAAACAACTTGGAACGACGCCAAATTTTGTGCACAAGTCATTAATTACCATATGTACCTATTCTCAGGCTTGGAATACCAAACAGATATCGATAACATCAAATAGTACCTCAAACCAAATTTAAGAAACTCTAAAACCTTAAAGGCGCCAACTTTCAAACTTAAGCGTCAAAACGCTCCCAGATCATTAGAAATCCGATCCGAACACATGCTCAACTGCAAAATCAACATACAAACCTATTGGAATCATCAATATTCGATTCCGAGATCGTTTTCTCAAAATGGTGACTCAAGTCAAATTTACCCATCTTAGGCCACTATTAAGAAACTAAGTGTTCTGATTTCAACCCGAACCTTTCCAAAACAAAATCAACTATCCTCACAAGTCAAAAAACTGTAAAAGTACATATAGGGAGTCTTAAATAGGAGAATGGGGATCTAGAAAGCAGAACGACT
The DNA here is from genome assembly GCF_000390325.3 of Nicotiana tomentosiformis. NCBI lineage: Eukaryota > Viridiplantae > Streptophyta > Magnoliopsida > Solanales > Solanaceae > Nicotiana > Nicotiana tomentosiformis. The sequence goes on along the minus strand of NC_090816.1, from coordinate 56,117,449 downwards.
GATCGGATCGTTACAACCTGGATCTCTTTCAAATTAAGCGCCTATATCACTTCGGACTGGTACCCAGCCTGAATTTCTTTCAACATTAGAGTCGGATTTCTTTCAACATCAGAGTTCACACAAAGGTCCTGGCAGACCAATCTCGGACCCCATTTCATTCAAAAATTACATTATCCTTACATCAAATCAGCAGGTATCATTCGACTCACTAACATCCATCTCTCTCAAACCAAGAGCATGTATATTCCACAGGTCGTCAACTTTATCAACAAAAGGTGCGACATAACATGGAATTGTCTTATTGCAACAAACTGGGACATATTTTGAGGACAAAGGTATGTACGTCCCATTGACATAAGGTATGTATGTAATCCGAGTCACCGAACCAAAATAAAATCTATCATTACAGCTTGATGTTGGGGAAATCATTCTATTCTTAAATCAAAATCAAAATCCATTTAAAACTACTCTATCTTGATTCCAACCACTTCTCGAAACAATCGACCTGATTCTCGTTAGACTCGAGATATGTAGCAAAACTCGGTAAGTGTCATATCAAAGTTTATCTGTCCATTCTATCAAATCTAGCATCTACATCCCCAATGTCATCACTGCTTGATGTTGGGGCAACTAAAATCAAAATAAAAAACCAATTCCATTCTAATCCACTCTATCTTGTTTTCACCCACTTTTCGAACTACATTTGGCCTGATTCTCTGTAAATTGGAGATATGTAGGAAACTCGATAGAGTTTGGCTGTATCCACGCTGAATTCCATTCAAACGAATCCATCCATTAGATCCAACATCTACGTTCTAGTGTAACTACAGTTTGACGCCATGGCAATTTTAGGAGCAATGTCGAGATTACACGAATCTTTTCGTCCTCGAACATTTGTGTCCTTTGTCTTTGACTCCATGAGGCTACAATCCGCAAGTAGCACTCAATTGCATCCCAGAACTACATGCGACCTGATTCACGTTAAGCCCGGGATAAGTAGGCAACATGGCACCAGAGTTTGACCACAATATTCAAAATCTCCCATGTTCCCCCACTACATGTCCTATGTTCCTACTCTATCAAAGTCGAGACAAAATTGAGTATGACGTCAATTTCTTTGCCCGAAAACTCTTACATCATCTCCAGTCAAAGAGTTGCAGTTGTTGACACTCAATTTTGGCCCTCCATATTTAAAAATTAATTATGCAGGCTTCCTAGTCATTAATGGTAAAATATAACATTTTGCACATTTTTAACTTTAATGCAATTAATTGATAATTATAATATAGTAAATTTTATTATTTTATTACAATTAATTATATACTATTATTTTTTGCATTTTTCTAAACTTCAAAATAATTTATTAGTAATTATCCTATTTTTGAGTATTAGAATTTTATATTAATTTATTATTTTTTAAAAATAAAATAATAATTACTACTATATTATTGTAGTGAGTGACATTTTCAAATAAATACTACAAGTCATATATTCTAATTAAATAATTATCTTTTATAACATAGTCTATTAATTACGTGGAAGTTAGAATTTATTTCAATATATGGATCAATTCAGTCAATGTTCCGTTAATATTCGATGTGACAAGATATAATGATGTGACAACACACTTGATATGAATGGACATTATGATGTGAGAGATATCTTGATGTGACTTATCCTCCTTTTATCCAATAGGTATAGACCATTGTATTATATTTTCTAAAGCTTAGTCGGTAAGCTAACTACCCTCCACTGATATACCTACATACACAGATAAAATAAAAAGCACGCGGTACTCGGTACATTATTTTTGCCTATGGTTTTAAATTGGTGGTTTTACTTTGACCACATATTTTTAATTTTACATTACCTCTATTTTTTACTTAATATGAATCACATATTTCTTAAACACATCCATAATAAAAACACTACACACATACAGACTACAAGACTTTACTTTTTATCTAACCATTTGCTAAAAATCAGATTTTTAAGGCGTGAATTAAAGCCCTAGCTTTATTTTTTAGCTAGCGTTTGGCCAAAATTTTTCAAATTTGAAAAATCTTATTTTGGTGAAATTTAGTTTGAAAATAAAAATGTGTTTGGACATCAGTTTTCATAATATATTTTCCAAATTTATTTTGAAAAAATATGAAACATGATATATACTCACAAATTGTAAAAACTATCATAAATACCCAACAGTACTATTATTAATAACATTCATTATATTATTGTAAATCAAATTTATTTTGGCAAAAAATATGGCGACCTTATTCTCTTGCTTTCACTTTAGAATAGCCTTCCCCACTCCTCCAACTCCCCTCTCTCTCTCTCCTAAAAGTTTACCGCCGCCGCTACGGCGAGCTTTGCTGGACAGCGGACCACCACTGACTTTCCCTTACCCCAACTCTCCCTCACTCTCCTTGTATACTGCTGCACCTCCCTCTCTCTTATCTCCACGTTGCTGATGCTAATCACCGGAGTCGCCACCGGATTTCACTACCGACCGGTGACTACTGCTACACCATGACCGTCTCTCCTTCTTCTTCTTCTTCTTTATTTTTATTTTCCCACTTTGCTTTGTGCTTAAATCGCCGGAAATTTTGAATCTAGCCGGATTTATCTGCGTAGTTATTATTTTCTTAGTATATTTAATCTGTCTTTAGATCTAATAATGATAATAAAAAATAAAGAAGTCATAGAAAATCCTTCACCGAATTCCGATCGGAATCTAGACAGAAACGGTTATCATTGGCAGCCGCTCTTACTTATTATTCATGAGTTTAGTTATTTTTGAATTTGCCCTTATGGCTGAGATTTCCATTTTGCTAGTTGGTTGTCTTGAGGTTGTGCTCGTCACTATTGTAGGCCGATCTTGGCTTTCTTGAGTTCGCTGGAATTTATCACCGGTAGTCACGGTCTCTTTACTGATGCTATTTTGTTTGAATTACATGCTTGACACGGTCGTGACTTGCTCCTTGACTGCCAGATGTAATTATTGTTGGATAAATCTGACGTTACCATGGCGGATGAAAATAACCTTGAGTTATTGAGGCCATGACCCTTTGAATGACCCTCCGAACCGGTCCCAAAAATAACAAGACGATGCCAATAAACTTATCGAAAAGAAAAGATAAAAATGCGACGAAACGGTATTTTGAACGGGGACACGGTTGGCCACTGTAGTGGCAACCAAGGCGTTTCCTGTTATCATGTCTAGACGGAATCAAATACATAATCCAAGTATCCAAAATTATTTTCAAAATTATTTTCCAAAACTATTTTCAAAAACCCTTTTCTAAAAACATTTTCCAAAAGAAATTATTTTCAAAAAACATTACCTTTATTAAATATTTTTCATTAAATTTATAATTTCACTAACATATTTGTCTCCTTTATTTTTTCAAGATATTCAAGATGACATTCAGAGATAAAATACAAACCCCCTAGTAAAATTCTGGCTTTATACTTTCTATTCTTGCAAAATATTCAAATACAAGTAGTAAAAATATTAGTTAGGACGCCATTTATAACACGTTGAGATTGTGCGCTTATCTCATATATATATTTGTTCATGTTTAGGTAATTACACTTAGATTATTACTCGTCTAACAAACGCAATGAAACATCCAGATTTTTTAAGAATATTTTCATGAACAAATTCATTTATTAGGTATGGAAATAATGTTTAGTTCAATTTGTCATATGATTGTTAGATTTTAATTGAGTAACATTCTTTCAAACTTTGCTACATTAGTCGAACCACTTTCCATACTTTTTACACTTTACCATATCAATTTTACTATATTTTGCATTACTTTATTGCGCTTATACTACTACATGTAATACCATACTTCAATTCAATTCACAAATAATTTTTGTAAGCGACACAGTCATAGTTATTCATCTTTACTCTTTACTAACTAATTCTTTAAATCAAATTCTAAACTTTGTTAGACCATATGTACTTCGGGAATAATTCTTTATACACATTCATTCATTTTAAACAAAATATTTTTCGCACTTTATTTAATTAGAATCGCAAGACATCATATTTATACCCTCCTTTACCTTATTCTTTAAAAGTTATCCTCCATTATACTACCTACCCTTATCAAATACATATATTTGTTTATTTCTTTATTTACTCAACTAAATATTTAAAAAAAATATCAAATTTCTATATCTTATCCATTAATTTTAAAATACAATTATTTTATACATTTTTTTTCTACATTTTATTACAGATACATATAAATGTTTATTTTTATTAACTTGCCACATAATTAATTATTAATTCCTTATTCAATTTCTTTTTATAATTATTTGTAAATATGAAATCAATCTTTCTTTACTTAATCCCTCATTTAGCTAATCACGTTCAATCGGGAACCACATTTTGTGCATCTTGGGGATATCTAACTCCTTCCCCTCGAGATAACTTGAACCCTTACCTTGAATCACAATATTTTTATGGACCAAAATCAAAAGTCTTACATAATATAATTTAGGTGTCCTAGTGTACCTTAAATACTAGGTGACGACTCTATAATTCTATATAACCTTGTAGAGTCGTATACGTTGTATTTTATTTTGACATGTGTAAAATAGAGTACAACAACTTGCGTGTGCAGTTGGTTTTGATTTATGAGAGGTTCAGAGGTGGTTTGGAAGAGAAATTTCTATTATGGAGTTTTAATTTGGAAGAGTTTATCAAGGTTTGACTTTTGAGTAAACGGCCTCGGAATCGAGATTTGATGATTTCAATAGGTGCGCATGGTGATTTTGGATGTGGATTTATAGGTTCCTAGAAGGCTTTGACACTATTTATTGAGAGTTAGCAATTTGAAGAGTTGGGGAATTCTTAAGTTTGACTGGTAGTTGACTTTTGAACGAGCTTTGATTGTAGTTTTGAGACATTGGATAAGTTCATTTTCTAAAATGGAACTTGTGTGCAAATTTGGGTTATAATCCGGAATGTCTAAGTGTGATTCAGATGCATTCGGCGAAGTTTAGATGTTTGGAAGTTAAGATAAGGATTTTGATCTTCGATTCTTGATTTTGTTGTTGTTGTTGTTGTTGTTCTTTTATGTTTCGAGCCTTGGATAAAGTTTATAGGAGGTATATATACTTGTTGGTATACGGGGTCCTAGGGGGCTCGGGTGTGATTCGTGATGGTTTTGGACCATTTCGGTGAATTTTGCAACTGCGGGTGTAATGGTGTGCAGCAATGCTATGCGATCGAGGAGCAGGTCTTGCAATCATGGTGAAGGACTGCTGGATGGTCTGGATTTGATCACCGTGCTCGCGTTCGGTCAGTCGCGATCGCGAATAGGTGTGGAGTAGGCTATCGCGTTCGTTTAAGGACGTTCTCGTTCGCGAAGGTGTGGAGTCAGGCAAGAGATTTGTCTTACGCATTCACAGTGGGATGCTCGCGTTCGCATAGACGTGAGGGTCAGGTCTTCACGTTCGCGTTTGATGTTTTTTGTTAGCGAAAAGGGGCAGTAGTGGCTGGTCTATTTGGTCTTCGCGATCGTGAAGGTTACCTCTGGCTAGAATATTTAAATGCTCATTTCTGGAATTTAGCTCAGTCTCTCAAATTTTGAACACTAGAGTGGGAGAAGTGCAGTTATTAAAGGAAATTTTAAACAAAGCAAGAGGGTAAGTAATTTTTACTCATTTGTGATTATATTTCAACAATATACATGGATTTCTAACACCTAAAATATGGAATTTATAAGAGAAATTTGGGCCTACGACTTAAGAGGGTGATTTTGGAGGTTTTGAACATGAAATTGGACCCAAATTTAGAATCTAGTTATAACGACCCGACCGGTCGTTTTGAGCTCTAGCGCATCTTTCGACGGTTTGAGGCCTTGAGTAGCTGCATTTCATGTTTTATGACTTGCACGCAAGGTCGGAATTGAATTTCGAGAAGTTCAAAGTTGATTCGGATGAAAAATTCTCAATTCGGAAGGTTAAAGTTGGAAGAGTTGATTGAGGTTTGACTTTTAAGTAAACGACCTCAGAATCGGGATTTAAACGTTTCAATAAGTTTGTATGATAATTTCGGACTTGGGTGTATGTTCAGGTTGATTATCGGGTGGTCCGGGAGCATTTCGGCATTAATTGTGAAAAGTTGGCATTTTGAAGGTTTTAGAAATTTCTTAAGTTTGGTTTGAAGTTGATTTTGATGTTATAGATGTATGTTTGGAATTTCGAGTCTTGGAATAGGTTCGTATCGTGATTTGTGACTTGTGCATAAAGTTTGGCATCATTCTGGAATATTTAAGTATCAATCAGACGCGTTCTTCGAAGTTGGAATGTTTGAAAGTTAAAAGATGGATTTTGACCATCGATTCGTAGTTTGGATATTGTTTGGTGTGATTAGAGGCCTCGAGCATGTTCGTGACATGTTTTGGGACTTGTTGGTGTGTTTGGGCTGGGTCCCGGGTAGGGCTGTTCAAAATCAAATCGAAACCATTAACCGAATCGAACCGATTTCTTATTGGCTTATTGGTATTGGGTTATTGGGGTAATTGATGGGAAACGGATTGAGATTTTATAATTAACGGCTTAACGGTTTGGGAGCGGATTACTTAATTTTCTTATCGGGTAAACCGTTAACCCGTTAAGAATTTTTATATCTACACTTTTACCCCTATGTATATAAAGTACCATTGTTTATCCGTCTCGTTCCCATTGTTATTTGTATATTACTATTCTTTTTCCAACTTCTTGATTCAATTACAGGTGGCTACCTAGTTTTATATGAATATTGATTTTTCCCACATGTTGTACCTGTATCTATTTGCATATTACAAAATCGAATTACAGCTTCTAGCTAAGTTAAGCGTCAGAGCTTTGAGGGCGAAGGCTGAAGCTTTTTCCTTTTGATTGATTATGAACGAATGTCCTTTTGAAAGTTTGACATTACTAAATGGATGTGTTTTACTGGTTTTACAAATTTGGTTAATATGTGTAATGACAGTATGTATAGTCTTGGTATTGATTGAAAGATTGTTCAAACAAAAAGTATTTGGTTTGACCGATAAGTCGCCTGATAACCGCCCGATAATTGTTAATCTGATACCAATCCGCCAATTGTCTTATTAAATGGCTAGCGGATTACTACATTTATAATCCGATAACCGTTAAGCCGAACCGTTAAGTGTAATTATCCGTCCAATCTGCCCGATAAGCACCCCTAGTCCCGGGGGCCTCGGGTGAGTTCCGGGGTGGTTTCGGATCATTTCTCCATGTTTTGCTACTGCTGGTGTCTGCTTTTGTTCGTCGCGAACGAAAAGGGATTCACGTGTTCGCGAAGCGGATTTGTTGGCTTCTGAATTTTTGTGCTTCGCGTTCACAACTGGTGCCTTGCGTTCACGTAAGGTAAGACTACAAAGCTACGCGTTCGCGATGTCAGCTTTGCGTTCGCGATGAAGAAGCTGGCATGGGGCCTTCGCGTCTGCGAAAGAGTGGACGTGTTCACGATAGTGCAGCCTGGTGAAGCATTGTGTTCACGAGGAAGAGTTTCGGGTCCAGAGTTTGTTGAGCTTCGCGAACGCGAGGTATGTGTCGCGTTCTCGAAGAAGGGTTGTCTGGGCAGTGTCCCTTTTAATTCGAGAGGTTGCTCACTTTTCTCTCATTTTCACTCTGGTGGCCGAATTTGGGGAGCCATTTTTAGGAGCTTTTCATCAAGCAACACACAGTAAGTAATTCCCACTTGTTGTAAGCTAAATACATGAGTTATATATGGATTTAAACATGAAAAGTTGTAGAAATTGTGGAGTTTTTGAAGAAAACCTAGAATTTGGTGTTTTTGTATTTTGACCACGAAATTAGAGATGGAATTGGGAATAAATTATATATTTGTGTTTTTAATATTATGTGTAATGTTTATCTTCAAAAAGTTTTGGAATCTGGGCACGTGGGCCTGATGGTTGACTTTGTTGACTTTTCGAGCGGAGTTGAAAATTGTTATAAATTAATTAATTGTGATGTTGGAGTACATTTTTATTGGTTTTCATTATTGTTTGACTAGTTTTGGATCGATGGGCATTGGTTTTAGGTGCTAGAAAGGCATTGGAGCCGGTTATAGAACTTCAGAGCGAGGTAAGTCTCCTGTCTAATCTTGTGAGGGTGAAATTACCCCGTAGGTGTTATATTCTTATGTGCTACATGTTGTGGGAGCTACGCATGTATGAGGTGATGAGTGTCTGTGCGTATACTAGTATTTCTGATTATGTTCGGGTAGACTTAGACTCACGCCATGTTTAAATTGTACTATTTGAGTCTTTGCATGTTTAAATGCTTTAATTTACATTTATCATGAGACTAGACTCGCGTAGAGTATCGTACTCGCTTTTTAGATATTCGATGAGCTACTTGATTAGCCATGGAAACTTATGCTTCCCTTATGAATTTCTCCCACGTTGTGCGTATTCATTGAAAAGTTTCCTTAAATTTCATAACTCACACGTACATTCATGAGTGGGGTCAAGGACATGTTAAAGCTTCTTATTCTTATAGGATCGGGCCGTTTGCCTCGCCAACTTCATGTAACACACTCTTATGGGATCAGGTCGTTCACCTTGGCATTTCTATAAAAATAATCTTATGGGATCGGGCCGTTCGCCTTGGCAGTATCATATTCTTATGGGATCAGGCCGTGCGCCTCGGCAGTATCATATTCTTATGGGATCAAGCCGTTCGCCTCGGCAGTATCATATTCTTATGGGATCGGGCCGTTCACCTCGGCAGTATCATGTATCATATTCTTATGGGATCGGGCTGCTCGCCTCTGCAGAATCGTGCGATATTATTTGACCGTTGATTTGGTGTTGAACATTACGTACTCCATTTGAGAGGTATCCAATATTTGAGGACTTTCTGTGCACTGTTCAGTTGTAGACCATATTATTTGCCTTTACCTGTACTCATTGTTACCTTCCATGTTTTATATTTGCCTACTTTATTATATTTAATTTGGTGGACCACTAGTAAGTGTAAATGTCGACCTCTCATCACTACCTCTTTTGGGTTAGGCTAGATACTTACTGGGTACACGTTGATTTACGTACTCATGCTACACTTTTGCACTAAATGTGCAGGATTTGACAGGTTTGTTTAGTGGTCACTTGGGCGTGAAGGCGCAACTACTAAGGGGACTCTATGGTGAGCTGTATTCCATGCCACGATTCGCTATTCCATGCCATGATTCGCAACATATAGAGTTTCCATAACAATTATTTACTTTATCCCGTCTACCTTGTATTCCAGACAGTTGATATTTTGTTATTGTACTTCCTAGTAGATGCTCATGCACTTATGTGACTGGGTTTTGGGTGTTCTAGAATTTGTGTACAGTTGCTTACATTGACATACTTTTACTTTATATTTCATTTAAATTGTACGTACCTACTATTTTTATTGCATTGATCTCTCTATCTAATAATATTCATGATTTCAAAAATAATAAAATGTATAATTAAGCTGATAGTTCACCGTTGGCTTGCTTAACGGTGACGTTGGGCGCCATCACGACCTATAGTGGATTTTGGGTCATGACGGCTTGGTATTAGAGCTCTAGGTTCGCTAGGGTTTCACGAGTCATGAGCGAGTCTAGTAGAGTCTTGCATATCGGTACGGAGACGTTTGTACTTATCTTCGAGAGGATACACGGCTGTAAGGAGCACTTCCCTTCTTGATTCCTCATCGTGCGATTTGTTCCCATTAAAGCTTATGCCTTCATTTCCTTCCTACTCATTTTAATACGATGTTGGCGTTGGTTATCACTTGGGCATCAAGGAGTTGTAATGGTACTACAGATGTGGTGCATGATGCTTCTCCCAGCGTATTCGAGTGGGCTATTATCGTCACCGTGTGAAGGGGTGTTATGTCATTTCAGCCTAGTGTTGGTGTTGCCTACGGTGGAGATTTGATATTTTCGAATTTGGTGGAATTCTTGTTAATATTGTGGTGTCGTCGTCCTTGATTGAATGCATTGAGGCTCATTGGCATGTTGGTCTTCATTTGTTTGCCTCAGGGCACTGTGTTGTGAGATGGAACCTAAGATAAAGTTATCAGATATGGTTGTGTGTTATGACTTCAGGATTGAATCGGCGTTTTCCAGTATTGATGATTCAGGGAGATGATCTCTGAGGTGGTTTCTATGCTTAGGAATTTTGAATGTGACGAGAAGGGCTTGATTGGAATGTAGGAAAAGGTGAAGTATTCGATCATTGTCTTGGATGCAATACGACTTCGAGTTTCAAACACGTTGTTGGGCCTTCGGGTGATGTTAATGAATGAAGGGATTCTTACGGTTGGCGGATGAGTGTGGACCCAGGGAGGTTAGTTGATTTTATGATGGTTATAACTATGCAATGACGTTGGTGGAGGTCAATACAAAGTTAAACAAGTGGGCTATTTCCTGTGAGCCGGTTAGCGGTTGCGCGATTTTGATGAGGTTCCTACGAAGAGTTCTACTTTCTTCCCAACATGGGATGCATGTACTGCGATGTGAGCTTGGATCGCTTGAAGAAGGTGGTACGATTTTTAAAAGGTCGAGTGTGTGATTGCGGCTGATAATCCGGGATGTGTTATGATTAGTCCAACAAGAACTTATGAGAATTTGGGCCGAGCAACAGTGTGGTATCATGGTAACTGGGCAGCAGAGGTCGTTATGGGGTCTAGATCTATGTGGTTGTAGCGTAAAGCTAAGTGGGGGAGTCCACCATCTATGAGTGAGTCACGTGGTTGTGTGCTTGTGTAGTTTTTGGTTATCGGTGCATTGGTGGATTAGTTATGACCAAAAGGACAAGGAATTTGGATAAAGAATTTGACGTATGTGTATTATATTTTTCCTTAACGATTCATGTCCAGGTGTTGAGGATGACTCAAAATTTATGCTTTCTGTGGATGTGATGTGCAAGGAAAAGAATTCATCTGGTTGCTTCTTTGGAAGTGTTCATGTGCCTTAGAGTTTGGTTACATATTCAGGACCAGGTTAGAGTGGGTGACTCTCAATAATGGTTCTAGTTGGTTCAAGAAGTAAAGTGTTGTGTTTAAAGATTTTGGGTTCGTTACGTGGATGATGCCTGGGTTTTGCAACAGTGTGTGAAGAATACTTGGGGAAATTCTATGTTATCATCGGGTCTATGGTGCAGTGTTAGAGAAATGGGAGAAATAATTTCGGATTCGTAGAAGGTCTTTCAGAACGGGTGTATCAGTTGGGGGTACTATGGTGTGCATGAGGAGGCTATGAGATGGCTTATGGGTATCGGGACAACGTGGTCTCGCGATTTGGGTCACTCGGGATGAGTGTTATTTGAGTTCCGTGATGTGTTTGAATATGACTATTATTCCAAGGGCAAGTCAAGAGTAAATTGGAAAAATTGAGTTAGTTAGTTATGGCTTGAATTAGCATGGTTCTGCGGTTATGGGAATTCGGTTGCGTGTTGCAATTTTCCTTCTGAAATGAGTTGGGTGAAAGGAGTTCTAGCCGATGAAGTGGTTAATCTACTGGTGGTTTAAGGGTTATAATGAAATTCTTGTACTCTCGCATAGCGGCACGATAGGTGTAGTGAGCGATATGGAGATCGAAAGTTGAGGATCAAGGTTACAGTTCAGTTTCGATAAGAATGTCACGAGTTCGGAGGAGGGGGGGGAGGATTCAGATGTTCAGAGTAAGTTGGCGTTATCTTAATGTCACCTAAGGACGAAGTTCTGTGGAAGAGGCATTGTGCATTAGGTTGTGGATTCTTAATAAGCATTATAGAAATACAAGGTCGGTAGCCATTGATGTTCAACTTTTGCTACCCGGTGCAGAAGGTTGTGGGAGTATATCCCATAGGATGATCATATAATTATGACGTGTTAGTCATTCGATTATTAGAGACTGAAATTAGGTATGGAGATTTTGGTACTGTCACCAATGGGAGAGGTTATAACTTAGAGGTGCTCTGTTCCTTTGATTGCGTATTGTGAGAGTTGTTCCGGATTTGACGACTGCTCGTATATGTCATGAATAGGGTCATTGTGGGTCCTTGAAAGTTTATTGGCCCAGTATGGGATGATCGAAATCGGCTTGAGGTCAGTTAGTAGATCTAATGTGAATGTATGCCTTACATCAGGTCGGATGTGTTCATTCAACATAGCATTGCCTATGGAGGAGTCTTCGGGCATTGGATGTTATTCCTATCGTCAGCTATCCTATGTAATACTCTATTATGCCATATGGGTTGTGAGATAGCTTGATTATTCGCACGTGTGTTGTGGTCCTACATAGTTTGTTGGTTATTGCACCTTAGTCGAGCTCAAGCTTTGTAGTGCATGGCGCTATCCATCTCCCTAGGGTTGTATTTTTGCACTTGACGTGCTTGTGGTCGATATTCAGGCATTTCGTATATGAGCATTATGGCTCGATGGGTAATTTCTTATTATTTATTATGTGTGGATCGGGTGGCACGCTGCCACGGGTACGATGTTTGGATCTGGTTGCACACCACAACGGTATCATGTGTAGATCGGGTTGCACGCCGCAACATTGTGATGTTGAGTACGATTCCCTATACTTATTTTTGTGTGTCTTGTTTCTCATCTCTAAGAAAGATTCATAGCATTTGTTGGTCGTTTTATTCATTACGCGGGTTGGGTAGTTCTTTGCCAGAGTTCGCTCTTCCTTATGTGTCATATTCGAGTTGTAGCTTGTTGGCGCATTGATGGCGTCATATGAGATTTTAGTCAGTATTTGAGGCGGCTTATTGCCTGAGCAGCTTGTACTAGGTGAGATGAGGTTATTGGAAATGAAATCAGTACGATCGGATTTATGTAAGGTATATTAAAGAGAAGGTGTCACTATTCAGTTCAGAATAGGGTAATGGTTCTTGAGAACTCCATGAGTTATTGATTTGACGGGCGATTATGAGTTCCTGCACATCCCTTTCATCGTTGCGGTACTGTGAGGGTTGAGACCGGTATTTTATGTGTTATAAGGTATACTACGGGCACCTGGTTCATGAATTTGCAGCTATTGTAGGTGGAGGATGTTATCATGGACATACGAATTGAGCGGTGCATTGTGTGATCTCAGCATGGGTGCATGATCCTATTTGGTATAGTGGGTTGAGATTTTTATGGTGTCCACATATTGGAATCGGATCTGGTGGAAAATTTCGGATGTTGGAATTTGGTTCTAAGGCTTGATACCTAAGGTAATAAGGAGGATCTTCAGTCTGGCTAGAGCTAATGTGCTCATGTGGGTTGTGGTGGCACGAGTCGGTGCACGAGGTGTCAAACAAGATTTTTGGGCAACTATGGAACGGTTCTTGGCACGTTCAAGGACGAACGTATGTTTAAGTAGGGGATAATGTAACGACCCGACCGATCGTTTTGAGCTCTAGCGCGTCGTTCGGCGGTTTGAGGCCTTGAGTAGCTTCACTTCATGTTTTTTGACTTGTACGCGAGGTCGGAATTGAATTTCAGGAAGTTCAGAGTTGATTTGATAGAAAATTCTCAATTCGGATACTTTAAGTTGGAAGAGTTGACCTAGGTTTGACTTTTGAGTAAACGACCTCGGAATCGAGATTTGAAGGTTCCAATAGGTTCGTACGATGATTTCGGACTAGGGCGCACGTTCGAGTTGAGTATCCGGTGGTCCAAGAGCATTTCTGTGCTTATTGTGGAAAGTTGGCCTTTTAAAGGTTTTAGAAATTTCCTAAGTTTAGATTGAAGTAGATTTTGATGTTATCAATATCCGTTTAGCATTTCAAGCCTTGTAATAGTCCGTATCGTGATTTGTGATATTTACGTAAAGTTTGGGGTCATTCAGGAGTGTTTAAGTATGAATCGGATGCGCTCGTCGAAGTTGGAATGTTTAAAAGTTAAAAGAATAATTTTGACCGCCAATTCATAGTTTGAATGTTGTTTGGTGTGATTTGATGCCTCGAGTAGGTTTGTGACAAGTTTTGGGACTTGTTGGTGTGATTGGGCCGGGTCCCGGGGGCCTCGGGTGAGTTTCGGGGTGGTTTCAGATCATTTCTCCATGTTTTGCTACTGCTGGTGTCTAGTTTTGTTCTTCGCGAACGCGAAGGGATTCACGCGTTCGCGAATAAGGATTTGTTGGCTGCTGAATTTTTGTGCTTCGCGTTCACGATTGGTGCCTCGCATTCGTGTAAGGTATGACGGCAAAGCTACGCGTTCGCGATGTCAGATTCGCGTTTGCGATGAAGAATCTGGCATGGGAGAGATTGGCCTTCACATCCACGAAGGAGTGAACACGTTCGCGACAGTGAAACCTAGTTAACCACCATGTTCGCGAGACTAATATCGCATTCGTGAGGAAGAGTTTTGGGTCCAGCATATCCTGAGCTTCGCGAACGCGAGGGATGTGCCGCGTTCAAGAAGAAGGGTCGTGTGGGCAGTGTCCCTTTTAATTTGAGATTTGGCTCACTTTTCTCTTATTTTCACATGGGTGGCCGAATTTGGGGAGCCGTTTTGAAGAGATTTTCATCAAGCAACACAAGGTAAGTGATTTTCACTTGTTGTAAGCTAAATACGTGAGTTATATATGGATTTAAACATGAAAATTTGTAGAAATTGTGGAGTTTTTGAAGAAAACCTAGAATTTGGTATTTGTGGATTTTGACCACGAAATTGGACATGGAATTGGGAATAAATTATATATTTGGGTTTGTAATGTTATGGGTTAATGTTTATCTTCGAATATTTTCGGAATCCTGGCACGTGAGCCTAAGGGTTGACTTTGTTGGCTTTTTGAGCGGAGTTGGAAATTGATATAGATTAGTTAATTGTGATGTTGGAATATATTTTTATTGGTTTTCATGAATGTTTGACCAGTTTCGAGTCGATGGGCATTGGTTTGAGGTGCTACAGAGGCGTTGGAGCCGGTTATGGAACTTTGGAGCGAGGTAAGTCTCCTGTCTAATCTTGTGAGGGGGAAATTACCCTGTAAGTATTACATTCTTATGTGCTACATGTTGTGGGAGCTACGCACATATGAGGTGACGAGTGTCCTTGCGTATGCTAGGATTTCTAATTATATCCAGGTAGATTTAGACTCATGTCATGTTTAAATTATACTGTTTGAGTCCTTGCCTGTTTAAATGCTCTAATTTACATTTATCATTAGACTAGACTCGTGTAGAGTATCATACTCGCTTATTAGATATTTGATGAGCTACTTGATTACCGCGGAATATTATGCTTCCCTTACGAATTTCTCCATCGTTGTGCGTATTTATCGAAATGTTTCCTTAAATTTCATAACTCAACGTACATTCGTGAGTGGGGTCAAAGACCCGTTATGCTTCTTATTCTTATGGCATCGGGTCATTCGCCTTGACAACTTCATGTAACACACTCTTATGGGATCGGGCCGTTCACCTCGGCATTTCTATAAAAAAAACACTCTTATGGGATCGGGCTGAACGCCTCAACAACACTCTAACGGGATCGGGCCGTTCAACTCGGCAGTATCATATTCTTATGGGATCGGGCCATTCACATCGGAAGTATCATATTCTTATGGGATCGGGCAATTCGCCACGGCAGTATCATATTCTTATATGATCGGGCCGTTCGCCTCGATATTTCTATAAAATCACTCTTATTGGATCAGTCCGCTCGCCACAACAGAATCGTGCGAAATACTTGATATAAAGTCCACGTATTCATGAATTTTCCAAACTTGAGAT
The DNA here is from genome assembly GCF_000390325.3 of Nicotiana tomentosiformis. Classification (NCBI taxonomy): domain Eukaryota; kingdom Viridiplantae; phylum Streptophyta; class Magnoliopsida; order Solanales; family Solanaceae; genus Nicotiana; species Nicotiana tomentosiformis. The sequence continues at coordinate 56,101,727 of NC_090816.1, read as the reverse complement.
GTGACCGTTGATTTGGCATTTCCCATTACATACTTCATTTGAGAGGTATCTAGTATTTGAGGACTTTCTGTGCACTGTTCAGCTATAGACCGTATTATTTGCCTTTACATGTACTCATTGTTACCTACCATGTTTCATATTTACCTACTTTATTATATTTGATTTGCTGGAGTTCTAGTAAGTGTCAAGGTCGACCCCTCGTCACTACCTCTTCTGGTAAGGCTAGATACTTATTGGATACACGTTGATTTACGTAGTCATATTGTACTTCTGCACTAAATGTGCAGGATTTGACAGGTTCGTTTTGTGGTCACTTGGGCGCGGAGGCGCAGCTACTTAGGGGACTCTATGGTGAGCTGTATTCCATGCCACGATTCACAACACACAAAGTTTCCATCACAGCTATTTACTTTATCCTGTCTACCTTGTATTCCAGACAGATGAAGTTTTGTTATTGTACTTCCTAGTAGTTGCTTATGCACTTGTGATACCGGGTTCTGGGGTGTTCTAGAATTTGTGTACAGTTGCTTACATTGACATACTTTTATTTTATATTTCATTTAAATTGTACATACCTACTATTTTTATTGCATTGATCTCTCTATCTAATAAGATTCATTATTTCAAAAATAATAAAATGAATGATTAAGCTGATAGTTCACCGTTGGCTTGCCTAACGGCGACGTTGGGCGCCATCCCGACCTATAGTGGATTTTGGGTCATGACAACTAATTATATATTTAGAGTCATGAGGTTTTGGGTGAACTATATTTATGATCTATTTCTGATTCATGGCCCGAGGTCCGAGTAGACTCTATCTCTTGACTCGGGTTTTAACCAGGTGGGCCCGAGTTAATTTTTGTTGACTTTTGTGGATCTTACTAAAGATTGAAGTTTTATTGTTTGGGATTGATTCTTATATATTTGTTTGATGTTGTTGAGTTGTATCTGAATATTTTCAAGTCGTTTGGGGTGCATTTTAGAGGAGAAGCAGTTTTGGAAGGTTGAACTTGTTATCGAGTGTAGGTAAGTCTCTTGTCTATCTTTGTAAGAGGTAATTCTCCCCATAGGTGACCTATGTTCTACTTGTTACTTAATTTAGCAACCATGTATATATGAGGTGATGAGCGTATTTGCATATCTATGTTATGACAATGTCAGGTAGAGTTTGGGTTATGATTATTTGTTGTTTGGACTATGTGAATTTGTTATTCATGTTTCATTGATTCATTGACTATGTGATGATGCTTTATTAGTATTTAGAAATATGCTTAAGGTTATGACTTGTTGAATTGGGCACAAAGGATTATTTTGCCATTTTGAGCTTTATGATAAATCCATAGTCAAACACTTGTCTTTTTGACTCATGATTTGGTGGTTAAATGGCTTAATTCACTCATGTTCAATATTATTTTTAGAATCATGAAATACTGAAATTTCTCATTGAATTTTTATAATAAATTGAATTACACGATTAGCCATAGCCATCTTATAGCCGTATGAGCTTTTATCCGCATCTTTATTGTTATATTTGGTGCTTCATTATTATATTATTTAATATACATATGCATGAGTTGAAGAGTTGAATATTAGGTAAAGTTGAGGGTTTTGGCACTACGGTCATTATGAGCGGATATTGATTATTATAATTTATCATTTATTATGAAGTGATCAGCGCTTGGATATGGATCCGTCCCTTCGGAGTCAGGTGATTACCCATGTTACTTTGGGCCCTATGAGCGTAGGCACTCAGGTTTGGACATATAGACTATATCAGGCAGATGGATTTGTGCTATGAGGTATTGAGAAGGGATCCTGGGCATGCACATTTATACATCTTTGAGTCATGTAGCAGTTTTATATAACGTGAGGATTGAGGTGTTGATATTTTATTTGATCTCCTTTATCTGTAAATCATACTTAAACTTTGTATGAACTGTATTTTGAGCTTTCATACTCATTTGATAATGCCATGCCTTATTTTGTATCTTATTTATGCTGTCATCTAATCATTGAACTGTTAGTGAGTGTCATAGACGACCCCTCGCTACTACTTCTTCGAGGCTAGACTTGATACATACTAAGTACCGTGGTTTTGTAATCATACTACACTTCAACATATTTTCATGCAGGTTCTGAGGCTAGTATTAGTGGTATTCCTCTAGTAGAGTAGGAGATCTATTTGGAGACTTCGTGGTGAGCTACTTTACTTGATCTGACCCGCAGCACATGGAGTCCCCTTCTCTACTTAGCCATTTATGTCTATTTATTTCCTTTCAGACAGATGATATTATTTGGTTCAAACTGTTACTCTTGTTAGATGCTTGTGACATTGTGACACCAGGCTTTAGGCATTGTTAGATACTTGTGGTCACGTCTAGACCCTGTCTGGGATATTTTTATTTATGATATTAGTTTTGAAACGTATTCCACATTATTATCTTTATTATATCTCTACTAATGACTTTAAATTGGATTTTATTATTATTTTTTAGTATTGGCTTGCCTACCAAGTAGGTTGGGCACCGTTACGACCTTTGGTGGATTTTTTTGGGATCGTGACAAGTTGGTATCAGAGCTATGGGGTCTAAAGGTGTCATAAGTCACGAGCAGGCTTAGTAGAGTCTTGTGGATCAGTACAGAGATGTCAGTATCTATCTGTGAGAGGTAGGAGGGCTTTAGAATCTTTCCCTTTCTTGGTTCCCTATCATGTGTTGATTTTTGTCTAGGTCTAAATCTTTTTATTCTACTCTTGTACATATGGTGCGAATGTGTGCTTCAGTAGTAGTAAGTGAGTTGGAGGTTGTACCCTCAACTGCATCCAGGAGAGGCAGGGCCCGAGGTAGGTCCAAGGGTCGCACAACGACAGCTAGAGGTGGAGCATCCACTAGAGCTTCCATGCAAGGGCAGTTGCAGCACACCCACGTGAGGATTAGGTTGATGATCATATTTTAGATCAGCATGCTGAGGCTCCAGTACCCACTCAGCATACAAAGGGTTTTGTTGTTGCACTGGTCTTTCAAGAGGCCATGGCTAAGATGGTCAGCTTTATTTATGCACTGACCCACGCTGGAGTGGTTCCAGTGGCCCCAGCCATAACTTAGTTTTGAGGGTGATCTCATACCCCTGCCACTCGCACTCCAAATGTAACAATCCCACCGATCATTTTGAGAATTAGTATCCCGTTCGGTGGGTTATGGTCTCGAGTAGCTTTGTATTGTGTATTATGACTTGCGTGTATGGTCAGATTCAGTTTTGGGCCATTCAGGATTGATTTGGAAGAATGATTATTGTTTTAGAAGCTTAAGTGGTGAGAGTTGATCGGATTTTTACTTTTCTGTAGACGACTCTGTAATAGTGTTTTGATAAGTCCAATAGGTTCGTATGGTCATTTTGGACTTAGGCGTATATCCGAATGTGGATTAGAGGTGTAATGACCCAGTCGGTCGTAATGAGTATTGTATCCCTGTTCCCCCATTTATTAATTATTCTAAGTGCATTTATGGTTATGTGACTTGCCGGGGTGGTTGGTTAGGTTCCGGGGATGTTTCGGAATGAATTGGAACACTTAGTCCCAAGGTGTGAAGCTTAAGTTGAAAGAGTTGACTGGATGTTGACTTATGTGTAAACGGCTCCAGAATGGAGTTTTGATGGTTCCAATAGCTTCGTAAACTGATTTTGGACTTAGGCGTATGCCCGGATATGAATTTGGAGGTCCATAGGTCGTTTCAGCTTGAATTGGTGAAAGTTAGAAAATTGAAGGTTTGAAAAGTTGGGAAATTTGATCGAGAGTTGACTTTGTTGATACCGGACTCGGATTTTGGTTCTGGGAGTTGGAGTAGGTTCGTTGTGTAATGTATGACTTGTGTGCAAAATTTGAGGTCAATTGGAGTTGGGCAGAAAGATTTATTTCACATCTTGAGTTGTAGAGCTCGGTTTTGGGTAATTTTTGAGGGAATTTTCACGTCTTGGACATGGGTAAGTGTTTTTAAATCAGATTTATTGTTATATCATGGTTACATCTTTGTTATAACATTTAATTAGTTGACTAAAGTGAAGAAATCGTGGAATTTGTTGAAACTTTAAAAAAAAAATGAAAAATGAACGTTTGAAGACTGATTTGAGGTCATAATTGGATGATTTTTGTATGGTTGGACTCGTTATTGTATGTGTGTTTGGAATTTGTGAATTTTGTAGGGTTCCGAGAAATGAGCTCGGGGTTGATTTTTTAGGTTGAGTTTTTGATTTGAGTTAAAGACCTTAGATTTATCTTATGGAATCACTTCATACGACTTTTATTAATTGTATTGCGTTATTTTGGTTAGATTCCAGCCTTTCGGAGGTTGATACGAGCAGGAAGGGCTTAATAGCAGAGTGATTTGGGTTTCTTGAGGTAAGTTTCTTGTCTAAACTTGGTTGAGGCACTAATTGCCCGAATTATTGTGATAGCTACGTGCTATTTGGTACGCATATGTGGGGTTTGAGCCCATGTGCTAACACCGGGGTTATTTATCCATGCTCGGGTTGTTCTTAGGCTATGATATGCCTAGATTTGACTGTTAAGCTTTAAGATATGATGTTTCTCGCATTTGTATATTGTTGTAACTATTTGAGCCATGTTAGAGTCTATGTAGAGGTTTAATCCCTAAATAAATTTGATAATGCTATTCTGTGATTAGATTTTCCGATTCGGGCTATGATAGTACACTTTGCACATGCCTACACTTAGCATGTCATTTTGACAAGTCCAGGAGCCTGAGATTCGTTAATTACTCATCACGTTCATGTATTTTTTTTATTTGCTTCTGTGTGATATGATTGGACTGGGTGCCTGTGACCATGCCAAGCGGATTGTGTTGTTATGCCTGTGACCACGCCAAGCGGATTGTATTGTTATGCCTATGACCACACCAGGCAGATTGTGTTGTTGTGACTGTGACCATGCCGGGATGGTAGCATGTTTAATTGGTCGTGCTTGCGTGTGGATATAGATCCATCCCCCTAGGGTCACCCTCTCATGTTTCTTTCTTGATGGTGTCCACGCAGATATTGAGAAAATCTGGCAAGTGTTTTGTTAGGATTTTGCATTTTATTTTTACTTGCAATTTTCGTGATTATTTACCTGATTTAACTACATATCATCTCTATATGCCAAATATTGACTGAGCAGAGTATTTGAGAAACTTTCCACATACACACACAAATATTTCTTCCTATGCTTTATGACTTGATTTCATTACTACTTTATACTTGTTAAAAAGATGAAACTGTATAGGTCATAGCTAGCATTATTTATAATTTGTTCTTGTTTTACCTCATCAAGGTTAGTTTCGATACTTATTGAGTACATTGGGTCGGTTGTACTCATACTATACTCTATACTTCGTGTGCAGATCCAGGTACTTATAGATGCGGCGATTGTTAGATTGGTGCTAGTACCTGCTCAGAGACCTTGAGGTAGCTGTTATGATACCCGCAGATCTTGACTCTCTTTCTTTTCATTCTTATTCGGTACTGCTCTATTATTCAGACAATTGTACTAATGTTTCAGACTATGTTGATACTTAGTAGATGATGTACTCATTGACACCGGATTTTAGGGTGGTTGTAGCTGAGTTTTAGTTATATCTATCGTATGTTTATGAGATTTATCCGCTGTTCAATTATTAAGCATGCTCCATTCAATTGTTTAACTGGTAAGTGATTGTCATCTTACCTAGTAAGTGTGTTAGGTACCATCACGATGGGTTGGGATTTTGGGTCATGATAGGAGGTCCGTAGGTTGATTTGATATATTTTGGTGAAAGTTTGAAAGTTAAAGGTTTGGAAGGTTGAGAGGGTTGATCGAGAGTTGACTTTATTGATATTTGGTTCAAATTCAGATTCCGGGAGTTTGTATAGCTCCGTTGTGTCATTTGGGACTTGCATGCAAAATTCAATGTCATTCTAGGCTGATTTGATATGATTCGGCGCAAGTTATAGAAGTTGAAAGTTCATTAGGCTTGAATTGAGATGTGATTCGTAGTTTTGATGTTGTTTGACGCAATTTGAGATCTTGAGTAGGTCCGCGTTATGTTATGGAATTTGTTGGTATGATTGGACAGGGTCTCGCGGGCCTCGGATGTATTTCGGATGGGCTACGAGCCAATTTCTCATGTTTTTGAACTGCTGGTTCTAATAGCTGGTGTTTTTCTTCGCGATCACGATGTATGTTTATGAGATTTATCCACTATTGAGTTATTAAGCATGTCCCATTCAATTATTTAATTGTTAAGTAATTGTCGGCTTACCTAGTAAGTGTGTTAGGTGCCATCACGACGGGTTGGGACTTTGGGTCATGATAGGAGGTCCATAGGTTGATTTGATGCCTTTTGGCAAAAGTTGGAAAGTTGAAGGTTTGGAAGGTTGAGAGGCTTGATCGGGAGTTGGCTTTGTTGATATCGGGTTCAGATTATGATTTCAGGAGTTGGTATAGCTCCGTTGTGTCATTTGGGACTTGTATGCAAAATTTGAGGTCATTCCGAGTTGATTTGATATGATTTGGCGCGAGTTGTAGAAGTTCAAAGTTCATTATTTCATTATGCTTGAATTGAGGTGCAATTCATAGTTTTGATGTTGTTTGATGAGGCCTCGAGCAGGTTCGCGCTATGTTATGTAACTTGTTGGTATGGTTGGAATGGGTACCGGGGGCCTCGGGTGTGTTTCAGATGAGCTACGGGCAATTATCTCATGTTTTTGAACTGCCGGTTATGATATCTGATGTTCTTCATTGCGATCGCGATGAAGCAGTCGCGTTCGCGTAAAGTTATTGTGGAAGCAGGCATTTTCTTCTTCACGGTCTCGATGAGGCGACCACATTCACGAAGATGGGAAGACTATTGCCTTCGCATTCGCATTATCAAGTATCGCGATGGCATATAAGGAAAAACTAGAAGGGTCATCAAGGGTTTTCTCTCCGCGTTCGCGAGGGTGATACGTTTGCGATGGTTGCTGGAGATTGTGAGTCGCATGTGCGATTGAGATTGCACGTTCGCCAATAATGTTTTTGGCTGCTTGTGAGTTTGTGCTTCGCGATCGCGAAGAGGAATCCCTGGGCAGAAGATAAAATTACTCTATTTCGAGGGTTATGATATTTTTATTACTTTTTGAGTTAGAGAGCTCGGATTTCGGCGATTTTGGAGGGGATTTTCATGCTTTGGATTGTGTAAGTGCGCTTGACCCTGATTTGGTTATATTTTATGTTTTCATATTTGTTTTTATCATTAAATTAGGGATTTGAATTGGAGAAATAGGGATTTTTTGAAAAAGCTTTCTAAAATATAAAATGATGATTTGAAGGCCGATTTGATGCCGGAATTGGATAATTTTGGTATGGTTGGACTCGTATCGGAATGGGTGTTCAGATTTTGTGAGTTTTGTCGTGGTGCTTGGTGGGAGGAAACCCATCGTGTTCAAATTTTAATTAATCTTTGAAATTTTCATTTTTCTTTTTAGAATAGTTTACTTTATTATTTTTGACTAATCTACCAAGTTTCAGGAAGTTTGAAAGTGTTGGAACAAAAGTTAAGGAGATTGAAGAATGTAAATAACAGCCAGACCCAGGCTGTAGTTACCGCATTTGTGAAAAAAGGGTAAATTGTGAATGTCTAACTTGTCGCAAATTCGAAGAAAATGTCGGAATTGCGACTTTTGCTGATTTTTCTTCACTCACAATTATGAGTAGAGAGTCGCAAATGCGACATCTGAGGGTCTTTAACGGGCATTTTGCAGCACACTTAACAAAAACTCAGAAAACTTTAGGCTCTCAAACTGAATGACTATCGTCTTCATCGTTCTCCCACCTCTAAAATTCCTTCATTTTCACTCTTATTTGCAGGCATGAAGTTATGAATGCTTAATCTTTGTACTCTTTATTATTTGTAGCATCCTCTTATTCATCTTGACTCCCTGTGCTCTCAAAAACTAGGGTTCAAATTGGCCCTTGTCTTTTATGAGAAATTGTTTGAAAATAGCTCAAATGATGTAGTTTTTTCTGTGTGAGGTTGGTTGAGAGTGTGTTCGCCTTCCTTGGCTTGAAAATTGGGAAGTCTGAGTACCCAAATTCCTTCTAAACATGGAGTGCTTTAGTCGCACTTCCTTGTCCGAATCACAAAAATTTCTTCAATTCGTGATTATGTGTGAAGTTTATTGCATGGTTGTGTGCCTAAAAACTGATTGGGTTCTTTAAAAGTATGCCTTTGCTCGAAATATTTGGGGATTGGGACTATTCTGTGTGAAAAGGCGATTGGGGACGATGAGATCGCAATTGCGATGGCCTCTTTGCATTTGTGAGCTTCGCATTTGCGAAGAGGTGATCGCAATTGCGAACATCTTCAGGTCTGGCAACCTTTGAATTTGGAAGATGAACTCTCAATTGTGAACTCTAAAATTTTTGCTGCCATCGCAATTGCGACATCAGAGAGCAGAACTCTCGTGAGCTGAAAATCCTGCAATTTTTTCTAAGGCTGGGTTTCGATTGTCCAATCATTTCTTTGGCATATTTGACTCATTTTGCAATGTATTTCATACCCATATCATGTTTTCACTCCAATCCTTTGTTTGCAGGTACCATCCGCTAAATTTGAGCTCTAGTATTATTGAGTCCACGCATGACAATGCTTTGGAAATTGAGGAGAACTATGACCAACATAGGTTCTTATCAACGGAATGCCAGGAACGGTACTATGCTAAGTTGATCTCAAAGAATTTGCTCCTGGAAAGTGGTATATTGATGGAAAAGGTCCATGAACATCTTCCTGATTTCCATCAAAGGCTTGTGGATATGGGATGTACCTGTTTTGCCCCTCAACCTTGCAAAGCAAATGAGCAATGGGTGAGGAAGTTTTATGCCAATCTCCTAGCAGTCAAGTTAAGAAATCCAATCATGATGATACGGGGAAATATGGTGAATTTCGGAGCTGAAGCTGTGAATCGAATCTATAATCTGCAGGATCATGACATGGTGCCATTCTGTGCTAAGGATGATGCCTCGGGCGAGTGGTTGGTCTCCAAATTGGTCCTTCGTGCGGATGTTACATGGGCACCTGAAAAGAGAGGTATCACATCAAAAGAATTTACTACTGAAGCAAAGATATGGCTAGCCATCATATGCTGTCGGATCTCTCATGTGGGGAACATATGGAATGTACAAAAAATGAGAGCTTAAATGATAGCCTCTATTCTTGATGATATCCGACTCAATGTTGGTGATATTTTCATCAATGAGCTAAGGGAATATTGGGTTCATGAGGATCAATCAATGATGTTCCGATCTCTCATTACTGAGTTGTGCCAAATTGTTGGGGTTGAGGAGGATCCTGAAGACAACTGGGTAGATCCGGGGAAGCCTATAGCTCCATTGAAGAAGAGAGAAGAGGGTGGTGATGTGAAAATCAAAAAGAGAAAATTGGGATCATCTTCTCAGACTGACCAATGTAGTCAGCCATCATCTTCTGCAGGAGGACCATTTGCTATACTCATCGAAGAAATACGGCAGATTTGCGACCTAGTAGCTGGCCTTCCACAGGGACTTGGTGAGACATGTAGGGACCCTTTGCATGCATCTCAAAAAAAGAATTTCAAAAGTATCTTGATGATCAGAAGAAGCGGGGGGGTCACCTTAAGAATCTGGAGAAAGTATACACTGATTTAGCCACGGCGCATGGTACCTTGAGTACTTCTCACGCCAAGCTGGCAAGTGCACACACCAGGATGGAGAAGAGGGAGAAGAAGCGAGATAAATTCTTCACCCCAATGTGGAAGGGTATGAAGGGGCTATGGAAAGTCCTTAAGCCTCGAGAGCCACTGCCATTGACCAAGCCGGAAGCTAAGATGATGCTACAATTCAGTGGTCCGAAGAAGAGGAGGAGGATGCGACTGAGGAGGAAGATTCAGACAGCGAGGAGAGCACTAGATGCAGTATTCAGGGAGCACCTTTCACCATTTTACTCTATTTTGTTTAGTTGCATTGGGGACATTGCAACGTTTAAGTTTGGGGTGGCTTCTTGTATAGCTGTTGATATGGTAGATTGATATTTTATTTTTCATTGTTTATTATGTTTGTGATGTGTTATATTAGTATGTTTATTAACTTCTTGTTTTTTTTTATAGTATGTTTTATTTACTTGATGTTTACTAGCTTCTTGATTTTTTTATATATAGTATGTGTTATTTTATTGGCAATATCCTTGGTTTTCTTTATAACGGGGTTCTTTTTCCGAGGATGCCAATTTTTTTTTTAACCGGGTATTTTTGAGTAAATTGTTGTGTTGAATTTTTTCGATGATGGATACCTAGAAGACTTTCTTAATGGAACTAGTCTTGTACTTTAGATATAGGTTTTGTTAATTTAGGAGAATATGTGGTATGAGTTGGGGTTTGTGCCCATTGGCCAATTTGTGGCTTGCTTGGTACAAACATGATTTAAACTTTGGCATATGAATTATTGACCTTTGAAAAAGAAATATGATTGAATTATGGATTATTATCAATTCTTTTAGAGTCAATTTTTGGCTCTTTGATTCATTAAATAGGCTATTAAGCTATATGTGACTTCTTTGAGTTTATTGGTTTCAATTAGATTTTGGATTGGCATTTCACTCGAGTTTGCATGTGCCATGTGTGGTGAGATTTATAATGAATTCTCTTACATTATTTGTAGTGTAGAACTTTCCCGTAATGTGCTTCAAGGCGAAATGCTAGATTAACTTGGTTTGAAAAATGATGTAAGGTTTTCCTTGGACGCTCTTTTGCCTTAAATTTCCTATCCGTTCATACTCTCCCTAGTCAACCCCTTTTGATCCTTTAACTTTTTCTTTGGCAACAATGTTACAATCTTTAACCTTTTGTTCTTTATTGATATATCTTTTGGAACCCCACCTCCCTAAGTGCTGTGAGAGTATAAATATAGGCTAAAAGCCTAAGTTTGGGGGTGGCGGTTGGAAAAGTTACGATGTGAAAGTTGCTTAAAAGGTGAAAGGTAAACAAATACAAAAAAAAAGATAGAAGTTTCTTAGTGGAACCTTCCTTTATTTTTGAAAAAGAAAAAAAATTAAGAATGAAGAAAAATGAAGGAAAAATAAGGAGTTGTGAATAAATGGAAGACTAGGTGATAAAATGAAGAAAAGGTAGAAAAGTTTTTGAAGGAAGTGTATTTTATATTGAGAATTATAGGTATATTTTGAGTCACTATTACCCAAATTGGACCCTACCTTAACCAAAACACTACATTACTACCCTTTAAGTAATTCTTGATTTCGAACCAAGCGTGTCTACATTAGTGGAGGAACTTGTGTGCATTTGAACATCTTTGTGAGAGAGAGAGAGAGTTAATTGTTTCCATTTTATATCCCATTTATGTTTTAAATTGTATTTTAAAAGTTGGGATTCTCTCTTAAGTGTGAAGTCACATGAGATTTGAGTTGTGAATTTAATCCAATTTTCAACTGGGAGGAACGAACAAGGAAAAATTATTTGTGATAAAAAGGTTAATTTTGAAGCTTTAGTGTCATGACATGATTGCTACTTTGATTAACATGGTGTTTGAGCACTTGAATTGAAATAAATTTATGAGAAACTTTTTGGTGATTCATATGCTTTGGATTCATTGTTGGTACGGATCAAAGTCATGTGTTTGTGCTTAAAGTTGACTTTTTGACTTGGTATAATGTTGGTGCTCTATTGAGTTGATTACTTGAGATTTTGTGCTTTGATTGCTTGAGGACAAGTAATAGTTTAGGTTTGGGGATTTGATAAGCTGGTATTTTACCAACTTATCTCTTCTTTAATCTTAGATTTTTGCTATGTTTGCTTGATAAAAAAATATATTCAATGCCGTTTACTTCAATTTTACAGGTTTATGTGATTTAGAAGTGATCGGGAGAGAAACCAAGTGAAAACAAGTCAAAAATAAATTGAAAAGAAGAATTCTAAAAAATGGCCTCAAATATCGCAAATGCGAGCAGAACCTTGCAAATGCGAAGTATCGGTTATTACAGCAGAAGTCGCAAATGCGATGGTAGGATCGCAAATGTGAAGTCAACCAGACAAGTCAACCTTCGCAAATGCAAACTCCTCCATCGCAAATGTGAAAACAAGTGCACAGGGCCTAGTTCGCAAATGCGAACATCCAGATTGCAAATGCAATGGTCAACAGTAGAGTCAAGGTTCGCAAATGCGAAGATCGCACTTCAATTCTGGGCACTTTTGTAATTTCATATTTTTTGGCTCCAAACCCTTTAATACATGACCTAGCTTACTGGAAATATATCTTTGGCTTATTTTTGGTTTTCTTGACTAGAGAACACAAGTCTTTGAGCTAGGGTGCTACATCCTGTAATTTAATACTAGGATGAGTCGTAGTAATCCATATGAGCTTAAAGGGATTAAGACTATTCACGAGGTTAAAAAGGATTTGTGATTATGTTATTGTAAGACCCCGTAAGTTTAACAACCTTGATACCGCTCTATACATTTGATATGGTATTTTGAATGGAACATTGTTGTAAAAGAAGGTTTGAAAATTTTGATTTTATATAGTTATTAATATTACTACTTTCGAATATGCTTTAAATTATACATATAATATGAGAAATTTTATGAGATTTTCTTTATTGTAAATAAAGAAATTATTTTCTCGCAAGAAAATAAGGTTATCTTTTTACCATTTTAAGAATTAAGCATACGAAAATTTGTACTCTTTATATGAGATTAGGAAAATTAGAAGTTGAAAAAATATATCTATTTTTACATGGATGTTTTAATGAAATAATAGTGTATGTATTGATTTTATATGGTATCATGATTTATTAATATTTTAATATTAGTACTTTAGGATGAGAACAAGATTATTTTCGAGATTATAAGTATTTATGTTATTTCAAACAAGTGATAAGTAATTTCTTGAAGGTGAGAGGGTAAGCGAATAAAAAAAATGAGTTTCGTCGATGTTTGACATTTTGAGATAAAATACGGTCCGAGCTATAATACTCGGTATTTATGGACTTGTGCCATATAAGGTACCATATGACCATGATAGTAAGGTGTATAAAGTGTGTTAAAAGTGCGTAGTATTTTAAGTAATTTGAGATAATTCTTAATTGTGGGGATAATTGAGTAATTATGGATTTTTAAGTAGGATTTTGGATAATTATTAAGGGGACAACAATTCACGTGGGGCTATGGGAATGTGGAAGAACATTCCCACCTATTTTTATGCTTAAGGAGGTGGTGGCAATATTTCCTTATCTTATTTGCACTTTATCTCATTTGGTTGAAGAAAGCTATCAAGGAGGCAAAAAAATGGTACGGCATCTATTGATTTCCTTTCTTGTAGTAACGGATGCTAAGATTTAAAGTGGGATGCTAAGATTTTCTAAGTAAAGAGTGGAGCTCAACAATTCACAAAGTGAGATATGTAATGCTTTCTAAGTAAGGGATGGTTTTCTCAAAAGGAATTCTTATGAACTCCTACAAGATGCAACGTGAATTACAAAGTCTAAGGAGTACGGTATAATCTTTCTCAAGAATATCATATAGATTTTCCCCCACTTCAATCCGCCGTAACATGTTTTGCCGCAATTAACACGTGTTAGAGGGATTGTCAAGAGAATCGGTCCAGGTATGTTAAGTCTATCCCTTCTTTTCTTTTGGCATGATCCAAGTAACGATACATAAACGTAACGATATTCCATAAGTGGTTCTACTCTTAGCAGCTAAGTATGTCTATGTTATTCATTCCTGTAAAGTTATATTCAAGTATGTCTATGTACATTCCTAATTCTCTATTGAGGTATATGATAAAGATGTTAATGTTTATAATATAGTGATACATGCATCTTCATGCATTTACTACCGAGCTACGGCCGGTTGAGCAGTTACACATATACCACCGAGCTACGGCCAGTCGGGTAGTCATGCATTTACCACCGAGCTACGGTCGGTTGGGCAGTTACACATTTACCACCGAGCTACGGCTGGTCGGGCAGTCATGCATTTACCACCGTGCTACAGCCGATCGGGCGGTTACCACTGATCAGTTGGGCAGTCATGCATTATACAATATGGATAATAGTCTCAAAGAGAAGCATTATATATATAAGTATACTAAGTATGCGTATACGGTGGAACTTCAGAGATTAAGGTTGATTCTTATATCTCTTTAATTAATGTTGACTTATGGATATGTTTTAGTTCTGCCTTACATACTGGGTACATTATTCGTACTGACGTCCTTTTGTTGGGGACGCAGCCTTCATGCCTGCAGGTATACATAATCAGTTTGGCGAGCCCTCATGGTAGACGTGGTTAGCATTCAGCGAAGGATCGGTAAGACTCCACCTCATTCGGAGTGCAGCCAAGTCTATGAGTCATCGTGTCAGAGTTTTGCTACAGACTTATGGGTAGGCCGGTACCCTATCCCATTTGATGTCAAATAATCTTAGAGGATTTGTAGACAAAGGTTCATTTTGTAGAGCATGTCAGAGGCATTGACGGCCCATATGTATTCATGTTTTAAGAACGATGGTTCATTGATACAATGTTTGCTCACTTATAGTTATACATTACGAGTTGTGGCCATGTTGGCCCATGATAGTTACAAAAACAAAGTTACAGAGTGGTTCACTCAGGCCAGTACGGAATCGGGTGCCAGCCACGCCTCCCCAGGTTTGGGGCGTGACAAAGTGGTATCAGAGCAAGTCGTGTCCTAGGGAGTCTACAAAGTTGTGCCTAGTAGAGTCTCAGTTAAGGGTGTGTTGCATGCCACATTTATAATTGAGAGGCTATAGGGCATTTAGGAAATGTTACCCTTCTTTTGTTTCCTGATCGTGCCATAGAGCTGAGTCGTAAGAAGCCGGAAATTTTAGGTTTTAGCGCCAACTTTCACCATTGGTTCTTGAAGGGTTTAGAAGTTCTTTAAATTTTGGTTTGGAGCGGGTTTTGTTAATATCGAGGTCCAAATGGAATTTCGAGACCGAAAATAGTTCTGTAGTATCATTTAAGACTTGCACGCAAAATTTGGTGTCATTTTGAGTAGTATAAGTACGTTTCGGCACATTGGAAGTAAATTAAAGAACTTGAAGTTCTTAAGTTTGATTCAATTGGTTTTAGGGTGTGATTCTTAGTTTGAATGTTATTTCAGGTATTCCGAAATTTCGAGCGAGTTCGTTTTCTTATTTCAAACTTGTTGGTACGTTCGGACGGGGCCCCGGGGGCCCCGAGTGTCAATTGGACGAGGCTCGGACCAAGTTAGAATTTGGAAGCCAAAGCTGAAGCTCCAGCTGTTGTCATAATCGCACATGCGCTTGGTTAGCCGCAGGTGCGAGCCCCATGATCGTAGATGCATCCCAGTATAGGATGCCTAGCCATCACATAAGCGAAAGAAGGAACGCACCTACAAAAGCGCAGGTGTGAAGGTAGGCATCGCAGGAGCGGGCAGTGTTGCAGGTGCGCATCATTTGTCGCTGATGCGTGGCCGCAGGTGCGATCACCTGGGTGCAGAAGTGAGATGAGGAAGCCTGGCTTTGGTCGGCACCTGCACGAGTTGTTCGCAGAAGCGGAATCGCAGGTGCGCTAATTTTTCGCCGAAGGGCAGTGATGTTTTAAATCGGGGTTTGAGCACTTTTGCTCACATCTTACTCTTCTTGGGGGCAATTTTGGAGCTGGTTAGAGAGGGGATTTCCATCAACTAGTTGAGGTAAGTAATTCCGATCAAATGTGAGTTAAATACATGGTTTATGGGTAGGTTATAACATGTAAATTAGTGAAAATCATGGGGTTAGAGGAAAACCTAGGTTTTTGATAAAAATGGAGTTTTACCACGAAAATGGTTATGGAACTTAATGAAAATCATATATTTATGTTTCTAAGGTTATGGGTAACAACTTTCTTTAAATATTTCCAGAATCCGGACACGTGGGCCCGGGGGTGAATTTTAGGAATCTTGCATTTAGGGTTGGGAAATTACTTAAATAGTAGGGATATGAACTTTTAAGCCTATATTGATTAGTTTCTACACTATTTGGATAGTTTTGGATTGTTCGGCACCAAATTGAGGGTTTGGGCATAAGCTTGGATTGGAAAGTAGGCCTTCAAGCGAAGTAAGTCTCTTTTCTAACCTTGTAAGAGGGAAATTTCCCCATAGGTGAACTTAATTAATGTATGATTATTTGTGGGGGCTACATACGCACGAAGTGACAAGAGTCCGTACGTAGCTACTATTCTTTTTATGTACGGGTAGTTCTAGGCTTACACCTTGCTTTGTGGGCACCGTTATCTGAACATAATTGTTTATTTGCATTGAATGGAACTAAGTTGAGGATTTCAAGATTTCAAAGGTTATCAAGTAAATTTATATTTTGAAAAGAAGTGAGAAAAATTACGTTATATTTATATTTAACCACGTCGCAAGTATATTCCGCGAGCGGGGTGACTATTTCCACTACTCTTATGGGATCGAGCCGTTCGCCTCGGCAGGTTAATAGATGCATTTATGGTTCGCGTCGTTCGTCCCTCAGCAACGCACAGTTTACATTTTCATGTTGGATCGGGCCGAACGTCCTCGGTAGAATTTGTGTGTGATAATTGAAGTGGAAGCCCTTTTTATAATTGGTATAAATTTACTATTTTAGAGATCATTTGTTTAAAATGAAGGAAGTATTTTGGTTTCTTAGATATGATGGAAGAACTATACAGTTATTTCTTGTTCTGAGTTTATTGTTAGTTCTGTGTATCATGCTTATTTAGACTCACATATTATTATATTGTTGGGCCTAGTGAGTGTCGAAGTCGACCCCTCGTCACTACTTCTTCGAGGTTAGACTGGATACTTACTGGGTACATATTTCTATGTACTCATGCTACACTTCTGTACTTGATTGTACATGATTTGAGGCAGGTGCATCTGGCCAACAGTCCGGCGCGTAGACTGATTTCCCAGCTCGAGACTTCCCGGTAAGCTATCCTTTTGAGCCGTTCTGCAATAGCTGGAGTCTCTCTTATGTTCTTTTATTTTCTGTGTATTTTCTTTGAGACAATAGGCTAGCATTGTTTTGTATATTCTACTAGATTGCCCACATACTTGTGATACCAGGTCTTGGAACACACACTAGTAGACTTATGGTTTTGGTTGCTCACATGATTATGATTACTATTAATTGCTTCCATTTATTTATGTTAAAATTGCAAACTCCTAAATATTTTTTAAAAAGAATAAGGAAAAAGCTATCGTTTACAAATCTATCTAAGCGGGAAGTCACTGGTTGATCAGTGTTGGCTTGCCTAACAACGGTGTTGGGTGCCATCACGACCTATAATAGAATTGGGTCGTGACAGTGGAAGGGAGGTTATGAAAGAAACAGAAGATACGATGCGAGATTTAAAAGTAAGTAAGGTAAAGGTGAAGAAGATACAAGATACTCAAGTGCAAAAGGTTGTGAATAGTCGAGACTTCAGATAGAGATTGAATTTTAGTTTAGTTTACAGAGGAGACCCTAGCAAAAGTTTTGTAAATCTCTAAGAGTTAACATTCGAGGACGAATATTTCTAAAGGGGGAAAGGATGTTACATCCCGTACTTTAATACTAGGATGAGTCGTAGTAATCCATATGAGCTTGAAGGGATTAAGACCATTCACGAGGTTAAAAAGGATTTGTGATTATGTTATTGTAAGACCCCGTAAGTTTAACAACCTTGATACCGTTATATACATTTGATATGGTATTTTGAATGGAAAATTTATGTAAAATAAGGTTTGAAAAATATGATTTTATATAGTTATTAATATTACTACTTTCGAATATGCTTTAAATTATACACATAATATGAGAAAGTTTATGAGATTTTCTTTATTGTAAAGATAGAAATTATTTTCTCGCAAGAAAGAAGGTTATCTTTTTACCATTTTAAGAATTAAGCATACGAAAATTTGTACTCTTTATATGAGATTAGGAAAATTAGAAGTTGAGAAAATATATGTATTTTTACATGGATGTTTTGATAAAATAATAGTGTATGTATTGATTTTATACGGTACCATAATTTATTAATATTTTAATATTTTAATAGTATTACTTTAGGAACAAGACTATTTTCTAGATTATAAGTATTTATGATATTTCAAACAAGTGATAAGTAATTTCGTGAAGGTGAGAGGGTAAGCGAATCAAAGAAAATGAGTTTTGTCGAAGTTTGACATTTTGAGATAAAATACGGTTCGAGTTATAATACCCGGTATTTATGGACTTGTGTCATACAAGGTACCACATGACCATGATAGTAAGATGTATAAAGTGTGTTAAAAGTGAGTAGTATTTTAAGTAATTTGAGATAATTCTTAATTGTAGGGATAACTGAGTAATTATGGATTTTTAAGTAGGATTTTGGATAATTATTAAGGGGACAACAATTCACGTGGGGCTATGGTAATGTGGCAGCAAATTACCACCTATTCTTATGCTTAAGGAGGTGGTGGCAATATTTCCTTATCTTATTTGCACTTTCTCATCTAGTTGAAGAAAGCTATCAAGGAGGCAGAAAATGGTACGGCATCTATTGATTTCCTTTCTTGTAGTAACGGATGCTAAGATTTAAAGTGGGATGCTAAGATTTGCTATGTAAAGAGTTAAGCTCAACAATTCACGAAGTGAGATACGTAATGCTTTCTAAGTAAGGGATGGAATTCTCAGAAGGGATTCTTATGAACTCCAACAAGATGCAACGTGAATTACAAAGTCTAAGGGAGCACGGTATAATCTTTCTCAAGAATACTATACGAATTTTCCCCTACTTCGATCCGTTGTTACATGTTTTGCCGCAATTAACATGTGTTAGAGGGATTGTCAAGAGAATCAGTCCGGGTATGTTAAGGCTATCCCTTCTTTTCTTTTGGCATGATCCAAGTAACGATACGTAAACGTAATGCTATTCCATAAGTGGTTCTACTCTTAGCAGTTAAGGATGTCTATGTTATTCATTCTTGTAAAGTTATATTCAAGTATGTCTAAGTAGGTTCCTAAGTCTCTATTGAGGTATATGATAAAGATGTTAATGTTTATAATATAGTGATGCATGCATCTTCATGCATTTACCACCGAGCTACGGCCGATTGGGCAGTTACACATTTACCACCGAGCTACGGCCGGTCGGGCAGTCATGCATTTACCACCGAGCTACGGTCGATTGGGCAGTTACGCATTTACCACCGAGATAAGGTCGGTCGGGCAGTCATGCATTTACCACCGAGCTACGGCTGATTGGGCAGTTACATATTTACCACCGAGCTACGGCCGGTTTGGTAGACATGCATTTACCACCGCGCTACGGCTAGTCGGGCAGTTACCACTGATCAGTTGGGCAGTCATGAATTATACGATATGGATAATAGTCACAAAGAGAAGCATTATATATATAAGTATACTAAGTATGCATATACGGTGGCACTTCAGAGATTCAGGTTGATTCTTATATCTCTTTAATTAATGTTGACTTAAGGATATGTTTCAGTTCTGCCTTACATACTCGGTACATTATTCGTACTGACATCCTTTTGTTGGGGACGCTGCCTTCATGCCTAGAGGTATACATAATCATTTTGACGATCACTCATGGTAGACGTGGTTAGCATTCAGCGAAGGATCGGTAAGACTACACCTCATTCGAAGTGCAGCCGAGTCTATGAGTCATCGTGTCAGAGTTTTGCTACAGACTTATGGGTAGGCCGGTACCCTGTCCCATTTGATGTCAAATAATCTTAGAGGCTTTGTAGACAGAGGTTCATTTTTTACAGTTTGTTAGTGGCCTTGACGGCCTATATGTATTTATGTTTTAAGAATGATGGTTCATTGATACAGTGTTTGCTCACTTATAGTTATACATTATGAGTTGTGGAGCGTGACATAGGGTTTCTTGTACACACACATGGGACTTGAAAATTTGAAGCTTTTGGTTGAGAATTTCTTACCCATTTTTACTCATTTCTTCATTTCCTTTCTTTGTATTGAATATCTAAGTGTGTAATATTTTTTCCAACACTTGCATCTTGTTTATGGGAATATTCATATTTAATGTGTGGATTAAATATCTTGTTGTTCTTATGTATTGAATGATTTTCATTAAATATTGAAGTGAGTTATTGTTTCTTTAATTATTCTTGTTCTTTAACGTTTCCAAAGGGATTAGATAACCTAATCACTTGCCCATTAACTTCGAATTAATCTTGGAAAATTTAATTTGAGGTTGGAAAAGATTAATTAACAAGAACTTGAGGTGTTAACCCTTATTTTATAGATTTCATTTAAGAATATAATTGAACTACTTGTAGCCAAATAGGGTGGATTTAATCCTCTTAATTGTTTTGGGGATAATTCAATTAGGGAGTCTTGTTAGTTTTCGGAAGAAGCTAATAAAGAATTATTATCCGAGGCTAATTAACATAAACTCGCTCATATTTGTAAAATCGTGAAATACATTGGATCATTACTTGAGTGTAATTTTCCTTGTAGCCATTGATCATTTTATTTGCTTTCTAGGTTAGTTTACATTTTTGCATTTAGACATAAATACTTTCTCAAAACCCTTTTAAGTGTTTAGCTTAGCATAATAAGCGATAATTCTCTTGCATTGCCTGATCGCCTGCATATTATTCTCTATGGGATTCGACCCTGACTCATAGTTGGGTATATTATATTGCATGTGACCGTGTCCGCTTACTTTTGAGTAGTGAACTTGGACGTCATCATTGTGATGTATATATGAGGTGACGAGCGTATATACATTTTCTATGGGTATTCATGCTCGAGGTAGATTTTAGCTACTCTATGCCTTATTTGGTTGTGTGTCTTACTTGATTCTATGTATTATTTAATTAATCGACTATGTGAGTATAATAAACCATGTTAGAGGAATGTTGAGGCTATATGTACCTTATGTTGAATATGATGAGTAAATCTTGAGACTTATTCTATATTTGCCTCGGAGATAGATACATGTAGGTTATAAACACACATCAGTACTTGTTCTTGTAATGTGCCTTTATTGGGACATGTGCACTCTGTAATACATATGTGATCCTTTGTGTGACTATTTGAACTTGGTTGCTATAATTGATTGACTTATCCATTGCCATGCTTTATCTGTATTTTTATTGTTATCATGTCCTTGTGCGATTTATTGATAGGTTATGAGGATATGCCTCTTGATGATAGATTGTTATCTTGCATTGTTGTGATAATTGTTGCACATGTGGATATGTTGTGCGGGTTGATTTTTGTTTCGTGGAGTATAAGGGTGGCATTTCAGTGTTGATGTTGTGTGGAGTATAAGGGTGGCGATATACGCATGCAGCGACATAAGGGAGGCATTTCATTGTTATGTGCATGCGGCGACATAAGGGAGGCATTTCATCGTTATGTGCATGTGGTAACATAAGGGAGGCATTTCATTGTTATGTGCATGCGACGACATAAGGAAGGCATTTCATTGTGATGTGCATGCGGCAAAATAAGGGTGCATTGTGGGGATGTTATGTGATGGTCTAGGGGTGATTTTCATTATTTATGTTTATGTGGTGGTACGTGGGTGGCATCCTTGAATATGCATGTGACTTCCTTATGTGTGTCATGCATTTATTTATTTTTTGTTGCATTGCATTTTACATGCTAAGCTATGCCTTTGTTATTAGTTGATGATCTGATTGCCAAGATGAATTTACCTATGTGGCGTTCATATCTCATATTTTTTGTTGAGTTGTTGGTCACATCGGATTGACGAGATAAGGAAGTTGTTATCATACGTTAATATAACTGATTCTAGAAAAGTTCTCTTGAACATGTTATTTGGCAATTAATATAGAATCAGATTATATTGTGGCACGAGGTCCTTGCCGTATGGGTATGACATATGTTGTGGCATGAGTTCTTTGCCGTGCAAGGGTGATTGATAATGTGGGTGTGAGGTGTCATATTTGTACATTTCTATTTGATGACTTGTTGTTGAAGTTGCGCCTTTACTTGTATTGAATTGTTATCACCTATTCTGATGAGATTATAGTTATTGTTTTTCTGCTATACTTCCTATTTCCAGTCTTTCATATATTGCACAAATTGTTTTAGTGTGAGTATTTTTTTACTTAAAAACCTCATCACTACTTCTCTGAGGTTAATCAAAATACTTACTGAGAACATGGGTTGGTTGTACTCATACTACACTTCTGCACTTTGCATGCAGATTTTGGAGCAGAGTAGCTGTGAAGATGGAGCTTTTAATTTGAGATGTACCAGTGTACTGGATTCATGCTACATTTTGTTTATGGTATCTTAGGATTTTATTTCTATTTATGTAACTTTCAAACAGCCATTGTATTTATTTCTCACATCAGTTTTATAAATTTAAATCATAGTGGCTCATAACTTGTACTACCGATCCTTGGGGTAGTTGTATTAAATCTCTAGCAGTATTATTTATAATATTGATGATTTCTCATCGTAGTAGTAACTTATTCAATTTGGCTTACCTAGAGGGTTGGGTTAGGTTCCATCACGACATTGGTGGGATTTTGGATCATGACAATAAGGTGTATATGGATCACTGGAGTCTTCAGCACCTATTCAAGCAGAAGGATTTGAACTTGAGGCAACGGGAGGTGGTTGGAGCAATTGAAAGACTATGATATCACCATTATTTATCATCCAAGAAAGGCCAATGTGGTGGCCGGCGCTTTGACTAGGAAGGTGGAGAGCATGGGGAGTCTTGCTTTCATTCCAGCTAGGAAGAGACCATTAGCTTTGGATGTCCAGGCTTTGGCCAACAGGTTTGTGAGGTTGGATATTTCGGAGCCTTACAGGGTTCTTGCTTGTGTTGTATCAAAGTCATCCTTGTTTGAGCGCACCAAGCCACGTCAGTGTCATTAATTTTGGGGGCCAGTGGGATCGGTTTCTACCATTAGCAGATTTTGCCTACAATAACAGCTACCATTCGAGTATCTAGATAGCTCCTTATTAGGCCTTATATGGGAGGCGATGGTGTTCTCTTGGTTGGTTTGAATTTAGGAAGGCTAGGTTGTTGGGCATTGACTTGGTTCATGATGCTTTGGAGAAGGTTAAATTGATTTAGGAGTGATTTCGTACAGCGCAGTCCAGGAAAAAGAGTTATACTTATGGGAAGGCTTGTGATGCGCCATTCATGGCAGGTGAGAGGGTTCAACTCAGAGTTTTATCCATGAAGGGTGTGATAAGGGAAGAAGGGCAAGTTGAACCCTCGGTATATTGGTCCTTTTGAGGTTCTAGAGAGAGTTTGTGAGGTGTCCTATAGACTTGCTTTGCCACCCAGCTTATCAGGAGTTCGTTCGGTGTTCCATGTTTCTATGCTCCAAAAGTACTATGGGGATCTGTCACTATAATGACTCGGCAGTTGTTTTGTGTATTTGTGCCCCGTTTCCCCTTTTGAAGCTTCTTGTATGTGTATTTGTGGTTTTATGACTGGAGTATTGGTCTCCATAACCTGCTGAAATGGACTATCGGTCTCCAACTCCCATGCCATCCCAAGTCTGAGACCATAACTACACCCCTCGGTAAATCTGTGGACTATATCTCTCTCTCTCTAACAATAGAAACCAAAACAGGTGCATGATGGGATAACTGTCATGACCCGAATTCTCCCTCCGTGAAACGTCGTGACGGCACCTAGTCTCTACGACTAGGTATGCCTAACACTTGCGGAAACGAAAGGAAAAACATGAAAATTTAACAACTAACAGTAACAGATATTTTAATAACTAGTTGAGATGCCGCTCGGCATATACAATAATCAACTCTCGAAATATACATGACACTCCTAAGAGCCGAAACACCGTAAGTCACAAGCTTCTACGAAGTTCTAACTGTTCTATACATCAGTGTCTATAGAAATAAGAGAAGAATCAACATAGAGGGATAGAGGGGGACTCCAAGGATCTGCAGGCGCGAGCAGATGTACCTTGAAATTCTCTGAAACAGCAACAGCTGCAACTAAGGATGAGGCTGGTAAAAGGAACCTGAATCTGCACACGAAAAACATGTGCAGGAAAGGGCGTGAAGACACCACAGTGGTACCCAGTAAATACCGAGCCCAACCTCGGTCGAGTAGTGACGAGGTCAGGTCAGGCCCACTGGTATATAATAATAAACACAGGAGAATAAGCAGTATAATAAGAGACTAAGTTTAAATGAAGGACATCACAGTGAAATAACATAGCAGTGAACGGAACTAAGCGATAGGGGATCTCCCGAGATACCGTCTCGTAGTCCCAAAACCAAATATACAGGGTGAACTCCCGAGGTACCACCTCGTAGTCTCAAAGTAAATGTGCAGGGGGATCTCCCGGGATACCGTCCCATAGTCCCAAAAGTAAATATGCAGGGGGGATCTCCCGGGATACCGTCCCGTAGTCGCAAAGTAAATATGCAAGGGGGATCTCCCGAAATACCGTCTCGTAGTCCCAAAGTAAATACACAGCGCAATTAATTACAAATGACAAGTACAATAAGAGAAATCTACAGTCTAGACTAAGTACAAGTGGGGAAAGAAGCAGGAATTCAATAGGCATGCTACAAAGAGTTCAATTAAGCAAATAAGGCACGTAGACATGTTATTCTAAGCTAACAGGGTAACTACGCATGCTAGTATATTCAATTAAGGTGGAAACGGGGAATTTCTCAGTAAAGAAAATCAGGTTTTTCAACAAATAGCCCGTGTACGCACTCGAAACCTTGCGTACACGACGCTCACATAGGAAAATCAGTACCAAATCCTAAGGGGATTTCCCCCACACAAGGTTAGGCAAGTCACTTACCTCAAACCAAGCTCAATCAATCCGTAACAATGCTCTTTCCACGAATATTCGGCTTCGAATGTCCCAAATCTAGCCAAAATCAATTACATACCATAAATACAACTATAAGATTTAATCTGATTAATGAAATCAAAGCTAAAGCAAGAAATTGGAAAATCACCGTAAAAAACCTCCCCGAGCCCACGTCTCAGAATCGGGTAAAAGTCACAAAATATGAACACACATTCACTCACGAGTTCACTCGTACCAAAATTATCCTAATTCGATGTCAAAATTCCAATCAAAACCCAAAAACTTAGTTGAAGAACTTCTTCCCATTTTTCCAAATTTTCAACCCAAATCCGAAATTAAATGATGAAATTAATGATAGTTCAATGGGATATAACCAAAATCAATTGTAGAATCATTACCCAATCAATGTCTCTGAAAATCCCCCAAAATCACGTCCAAATCCGAGCTCCCAAACTTAAATTTTGATAAAAATGGCCAAACCCTCATTTTTGAAATGTTTAATACTGCCAAGTGATTCCTTAATCGCAATCGCGGAAATAGCCTCGCAATCGCGAAGAACAACTTTGTTGCCCCAAAACTTAACTCTACGCGAATGCGAAAAACACCACACGAACGCGATCCTCTGGCTCTCAGACTCACGCGATCGCGAATGTCCTCACGCGTTCGCGATGAGCAAAGCGCGTGGCCCAGCTTTGGTCCACTTAACCCTACGCGAATGCCACCTTGTCTCTGCATTCGCGAAGCACCACCTCACTTCACTATGCGTTCGCATACCCCTGTCCGCGAACGCGAAGAACAATTCCATCCTCTCGCCCAGCTAGCTTACGTGATCGTGGATCACCCCACGCGATCGCGTATAAGGAAACCAAAACTCAGACACTAGAAACTTCAGCAACCTCCTAAGTCCAAAAATCGATCTGTTGGGCATCCGAAACTCACCCGAGGCCCCCGAGACCTCAACCAAACATACTAACCAATCCTAAAATACCATACGAACTTAGTCGAGCCCTCAAATCACATCAAACAATGTTAAAATCATGAATCACCCTCCGATTCAAACTTTTAGAAACTTGAAACTTCAAATTTCCACAACCGATGCCGAAACCTATCAAACCACGTCCGATTGACCTCAAATTTTGCACACAAGTCGTATTCAATATTACGGACCTACTCTAACATCCAAAATCAGAATCCGACCCTGATATCAAAAAGTTCACTACCGAACAAAATTCCCAAAAATTTGACTTTCGCCAATTCAAGCATAAATGAGCTACAGGCCTCCAAAACACATTTCGAATACGCTCCTAAGTCCAAAATCACCCAACGGAGCTAACGAAACCGACAGAACTCCATTCCAGAGTCGTCTTCACACAGTTCCAACTACGGTCCAAATCCTAAGGATTAAACATTCATTTAGAGACTAAGTGTCCCAAAACACTCCAAAAACCAAAACGAAACCTCCCGGCAAGTCACAATAGCATAAATAGATATGGAAGAAGCAGTTAATAGGGGATCGGGGCTATAACTCTCAAAATGACCGGCCAAGTCGTTACATCTTTCCCTTCTTAAAACAATCATTCATCCTCGAACGAGCATAAAGACATGCCTAAAGTGGTGAAATGATGAGGATAACAGTTGCGTATAACATGCTCGGTCTCCCAAGTTGCCTCCTCGACCGGCTAACCCCTCCACTGTACCTTCACGGAAGCAATGTTCTTTGACCTCAGCTTTCGAACCTGCCTGTCCAAAATAGCCAGTGGCTCCTCAACATAAGATTGATCTTTGTCCAACTGGACTGAGCTGAAATCCAATACATGAGCAGGATCACCGTGATACTTCCGTAGCATAGAAACATGGAATATCGGATGGACTCCTGCTAGGCTGGGAGGTAAGGCAATCTCATAAGCAACCTCCCCAACACGTCGCAACACCTCAAATGGGCCGATAAACCGTGTGATCAGCTTGCCCTTTTTTCCGAACCTCATAATGCCCTTCATAGGTGAAACCCGGAGCAAGACCCGCTCTCCAACCATGAATGCAACATCACGAACCTTCCGGTTTGCATAGCTCTTCTGTCTAGACTGGGCTGTGCGAAGTCGATCCCGAATCACCTTCACCTTATCTGAGGCATCCTGAACCAAGTCTGTACCCAATAATCTAGCCTCGCCCGACTCGAACCAACCCACTGGGGATCGGCACTGCCTACCATACAGAGCCTCATATTGTGCCATCTGGATGCTCGACTGATAACCGTTATTGTAGGCAAACTCTGCAAGTGGTAAGAACTAATCCCAAGCATCCCCAAAATCTATCACACAAGCGCAGAGCATATCCTCCAGTATCTGAATAGTGCGCTCGGACTGTCCGTCCGTCTGAGGGTGAAATGTTGTGCTCAACTCAATCCGAGTACCCAGCTCATGCTGTACAGCCCTTCAGAATCATGATGTAAACTATGTACCCCGGTCAGAGATGATAGATACTGGTATGCCATGAAGCCTGATGATCTCGCGGATGTAAATTCAAGCCAGTTGCTCGGAAGAATATATAATCACCACAGGAATGAAATGAGCTGACTTGGTCAGCCTATCCGTAGTCACCCAAACTGTATCAAACCTCCGCTGAATCCATGGGAGTCCAACAATGAAATCTATAGTGATCCTCTCCCATTTCCATTCCGGAAACTCTAACTTCTGAAGTAACCCACCTAGCCGCTGATGCTCATACTTCACCTGCTGGCAATTTAGGCACTGAGCCACATACTCCACTTTGTCTTCTTCATCCTCCTCCACCAGTAATGTTGCCTCAAGTCCTGATAGATATTAGCGGCACCCGGATGAATAGAGTACCGCGAGCTATGAGCCTCCTGAAGAATCAACTCACGTAGACCATCTACATTAGGCACACAAAGCCTGCCCTGCATCCTCAATATGCCATCATCCCCAATAGTGACCTCCTTAGCATCACCGTGCTGAACCGTATCCTTAAGGACAAGTAGGTGGGGGTCATCATACTGACGCTCCCCAGTACGATCATAAAAAGAAGACCGAGAGACCACATAAGCCAATACTCGACTCGGCCCAGCAATATCCAATCTCACAAACTGGATGGCTAAGGCCTGAACATCCAATGCTAAGGATCTCTCTGATGCTGGAAGATATGCTAAACTCCCCAAACTCTCCGCTCGGCGACTCAGAGCATCTACCACCACATTAGTTTTCCCCGATTGGTACAAAATGGTGATATCATAATCCTTAAGTAGCTCTAACCACCTCCTCTGAAGCAAATTAAGATCCTTTTGCTTGAACAGATGCAGCAAACTCCAGTGATCGGTGTAAATCTCACAAGTAAAGTTGTACAAATAGTGCCGCCAAATCTTCAGGGCATGAACAATAGCTGCTAACTCAAGGTCATGGATATGATAGTTCTTCTTATGCACCTTCAGCTGTCTGGACGCGTAGGCAATCACCCTACCGTCCTGCATCAACACTACACCAAGACCAATCTGCGACGCATCATAATATACAGTGTAGGACCCCGAACCTATAGGCAATACCAAAACTGGGGCTATAGTCAAAGCTGTCTTGAGCTTCTGAAAGCTCTCCTCACACTCCTCTATCCACCTGAACAGAGCACTCTTCTAGGTTACCCTGGTCATAGGTGCTACAATAGATGAGAATCCCTCTACAAAGCGACGGTAATACCCCGCCAAACCGAGAAAACTACGGATCTTCATAGCCGATGATGGTCTAGGCCAACTCTGCACTGCTTCCACCTTCTTCGGATCCACTTTGATCCCATCACTCGATACTACATGGCCCAAGAATGCCACTAAGTCTAGACAAAACTCACACTTAGAAAATTTTGCATATAACTTCTTTTCTCTCAAGGTCTGAAGCACAGTCCTCAGGTGCTGCTCATGATCCTCCCGAGTCTGGGAATACACTAGGATGTCGTTAATGAACACAATAACGAAGGAGTCAAGATAAGGCCGGAACACACTGTGCATCAAATGCATAAAGGCTGTTGGGGCATTGGTCAGCCCGAAAGATATGACAAGAAACTCATAGTGACCATATTGGGTCCTGAAAGCAGTCTTCGGAATATCTGGCTCCCGAATCTTTAACTAATGATAGCCTGAACGTACGTCAAACTTGGAGAACACTCTGGCACCCTGTAACTGATCAAATAATTTATCAATACAAGGCAATAGATACATGTTCTTCACTGTAACTTTGTTCAACTGGCGATAATCAATACACATATGCATAGAACCATCCTTCTTCTTTACAAACAAGATCGGAGCACCCCAAGGTGACACACTGGGCCGAATGAAGCCCTTATCAAGTAACTCCTGCAACTTCTCCTTCAACTCAGGAGGATCCATACGGTAAGGAGGAATAGAGATGGGATGAGTGCCCGACAACAAATCAATGCCAAAATCAATATCTCTGTCGGGTGGCATGCCCGGAAGATCAGTTGGGAACACATCTGGATAGTCCCTCACTACTGGAACTGACTCAACAATAGGGGTATCAATACTGACATCTCTCACATAAGCTAGATACGCGTCACACCCCTTCTTAACCATTCGTTGAGCTTTAAGAAACGAAATCACTCGGCTGGGAGTATACTCTAAGGTACCTTTTCTTTAATCGCGGTAAGCCTGGCATAGCCAGTGTCACGGTTTTAGCGTGACAATCAAGAATAGCATAATGGGGTGACAACCAGTCCATGCCCAAGATAACATCAAAGTCTACCATGTTGAGTAGTAATAAATTGGCTCGGGTCTCAAAACCACTAAGAGCAATCAAACATGATCGATACACGCGGTCCACAAAAAGGGAATCTCCCACAGGAGTAGACACATAAATAGGGGAACTCAAAGAATCCCGAGATACGCCCAAATGTGAGGCAAAATAAGAGGACACATATGAATACGTAGAGCCTGGGTCAAATAATACCGACGCATCTCTATGACAGACTGCAAAAAAAAATGCCTGTAATGATAGAGTCGGAAGCAACTGCCTCTGTACGAGCCGAAAGAGCATAATACCTGGCCTAACCTCCCCCTTTAGGGCAACCTCGACCTCCCCGACCTCCACCTCGAGCTGGCTGAGCAGGTGGGGCGGTAGCTGGTGCTGGAATTATAGCCTGAGGACCCGGTGGAGTACGTGGTGTCTGAGAAATCTGTGGAGGTGCAACCCTCCTAAGTCTTTGGCAATTCCTCACCATATGGCGGGTGTCTCCACACTCAAAATAACCCCTCGAAGGGCATGGCTGATGTGACTGACTCGGGCCAGGTCTGCTGGACTGGCCGCTAAAAGTACCCCCAAGCAGGAGGCACACTAGATATTGGCGGTGCATAATAAGGCTCCTGGGTCCTAGAAGGGGCTAGAACACCACTGGCAGTTGAAAGAGCTGAATTAACGGGGTGACCCACATAACCCCTACCATGGCGAGCTGCTGGGGCACAAGCTCTAGAATAAGAACCAGTCTCTCGAGACCTTTTGGCCTCTCTCTCCCCTAGGTCCCGGGAAAGCATGCCATCCAATCTCCTAGCAATACTCACAACCTACTGGTAAGGAATATACATCTCCAGCTCCCTGACTATACTAATCCTGATACTGGGGTGGAGTCCCTCAATAAACCGATGAACCCTCTCTCGAACTGTGGCAACCAAGGCCGGTGCATGTTGGGCCAAACCACTGAAGCGGACTGCATACTCTGACATGGTTATAGCACCCTGGCGCAGCTTCTCAAACCCTGCGCGCCATGAGTCCCTGAGGCTCTGAGGGATATACTCTCTCAAAACATGTCCAAGAACTGAATCCATGTAAGTGAAGTTGCCTCATCTTGACTACTCAACTCATAAGTACGCCACCATTGATAGGCTGCTCCTCTAAGATGGAAAGTTGTAAAAGAAACCCCACTCATCTCCGCTACGCCCATAGTACAGAGAATACGATGACACTCCTCCAGAAAACCCTGAGCATCATCTGTAGCCAATCCGCTGAAGGTAGGTGGGTGGTACTTCTTGTACCTTTCAAGTCTGAGCTGCTCCGCCTCAGAAGTGGCTATCCTAGTCTCGTGCTGAACTGGAGCTACCAGTGGTATAGGAATGAACTCTAGGGCCTGATCAACCTGGATTCTCTTCTCAGGAGTGCGGGCTACAGGATTTTGTACCCCTCCCCTGATCTGAGATGTGGCGGGAGCTAACGGAATCAATCCAGCCTGAGCTAAGGTGCTGAACTTGCTCATGAACTGGGCTAGAGTCTCCTGGAGGGCTGGTGCAGCAATATGAATCTCTGGTGCCTTCCCTCCAGCTAGAAAACTGCTATGGGCTCCTCTGTCGCAGCTCCCGCGGGTGCTCTGACTGCACCGCGTGGCCGTACTCTACCCCGACCCCAGCCTCTAGCGGCTCTAGCAGGGAGTGCATGTGCCTGGTCGTCAGATCCTCCGGTATGGGTCCTCACCATCTGTGAGAAAGAATAGAATAGAGAATTTTTAGAATTTGATGCCAATAACTCGTACGACAAGGAATCAAAAGAAGTATGTTTGTTCCTAACAGTTCCATAGCCTCTCGAAGATAAGTACAGACGTCTCCGTACAGATCCGCGAGACTCTAATAAACCAGCTTGTGACTCACGACACCTATGAACCTAGAACTCTGATATCAACTTGTCACGACAAAAATTCTCCCTCTGTGAAACGTTGTGACGGCACCTAGTCTCTACGACTAGGTAAGCCTAACACTTGCGGAAACGAAAGGAAAAACATGAAAATTTAACAACTAACAGTAACAGATATTTTAATAAGCAGTTGAGATGCCGCTCGGCATATACAATAATCAACTCTCGAAATATACATGACACTCCCAAGAGCCGGAACACTGTAAGTCACAAGCTTCTATGAAGTTCTAGCTATTCTATACATCAGTGTCTATAGTAATAAGAGAGGCATCAACATAGGGGATAGAGGGGGACTCCGATGATCCGCGGGCACGGGAAGATATACCTTGAAGTTCTCCGAAACAGCAACAACTACAACTAAGGACGAGGCTGGTAAGAGGAACCTGGATCTGCACACGAAAAACATATGCGGGAAAGGCCGTGAGTACACCACATCGATACCCAGTAAGTGTCGAGCCTAACCTCGGTCGAGTAGTGACGAGGTCAGGTTAGGCCCACTGGTATATAATAATAAAAATAGGAGAATAAGTAGTATAATAAGAGACTAAGGTTCAATGAAGGAAAGCACAGTGAAATAACATAACAGTGCACGGAATTAAGCGATAGGGGATCTCCCGAGATACCGTCTCGTAGTCCCAAAAGTAAATATGCAGGGAGAACTCCCGAGGTACCGCCTCATAGTCTCAAAGTAATGTGCAGGGGGATCTCCCGGGATACCGTCCCGTAGTCCCAAAAGTAAATATGCAGGGGGGATCTCCCAGGATACCGTCTCATAGTACCAAAGTAAATATGCAGGGGGGATCTCCCATGATACCGTCTCGTAGTCCCAAAGTAAATACACAGCGCAATCAATTACATACCAGCTCCCATGATAACAATGCTCTTTTCACGAATATCCAGCTTCGAATGGCCCAAATCTAGCCAAAATCAATTACATACCATAAATACAACTATAAGAATTAATCTAATTAATGAAATTAAAGCTAAAGCAAGAAATTAGAAAATTGCCCTAAAAAGCCTCCTCGGGCCCACATCTCGGAATCGGGAAAAAGTCACAAAATATGAATACCCATTCAATCACGAGTTCACTCGTACCAAAATTATCCAAATCCGATGTCAAAATCCCAATCAAAACCCAAAAATCTTAGTTGAAGAACTTCTTCCCATTTTTCCCAATTTTCAACCCAAATCCGAAATTAAATGATGAAATTAATAATAGTTCAATGGGATATAACCAAAATCAAGTGTAGAATCATTACCCAATCGGTGTCCCTGAAAATTCCCCAAATTCTCATCGAAATCCGACCTTCCAAACTCAAGTTTTGATAAAAATGGCCAAACCCTCATTTTTGAAATGTTTAATACTGCTCAGTGATTCCTTAATCGCGATCGCAGAAATTGCCTTGCGATCGCGAAGAACAACTTTGTTGCCCCAGAAATTAACTCTACGTGAACGTGTAAAATACCATGTGAACGCGATGCTATGGCTCTCAGACTCATGCGATCGCGAACGTCCCCATGCGTTCGTGATGAGCAAAGCGCATGGCCCAGCTTTGGCCCACTTAAACCTACACAAACGCGACCTTGTCTCTATGTTCGCGAAGCACCACCTCACTTCACTACGCGTTCGCATGCCCCTGTCCATGAACGTGAAGAACAATTCCATCCTCTCGCCCAGCTAGCTTATGCGATCGCGTATAAGGAAACCAGAACTCAGACACCAGAAACTTCAGCAGCCTCCTAAGTCCAAAAAAAGATCCGTTGGGCGTTCGAAACTCACCCGAGACCCCCGAGACCTCAACCAAACATACCAACCAATCCTAAAATATCATACGAACTTAGTCGAGTCCTCAAATCACATCAAACAACGCTAAAATCATGAATCACCCTCCAATTTAAACTTAATGAACTTAAAACTTCAAATTTCCACAACCGATGTCGAAACCTATAAAACCACGTCCGATTAACCTCACATTTTGCACACAAGTCGTATTCAACATTACGGACCTACTCCAACTTCCGGAATTGGAATACGACCCTGATATCAAAAAATCCACTACCAGTCAAAATTCCCAAAAATTCGACTTTCGCCATTTCAAGCCTAAATGAGCTACAGACCTCCAAAACACATTCTGAACACGCTCCTAAGTCCAAAATCACCCAACAGAGATAACGAAACGATGAAACTCCATTCCGGAGTCATCTTCATACAGTTCCGATTACGGTCCAAATCCTAAGGCTTAAACCTCCATTTAGGGACTAAGTGTCCCAAAACACTCCAAAAACCAAAACGAAACCTCCCGGCAAGTCACAATAGCAGAAATAGATATGGGAGAAGCAGTTAATAGTGGATCGGGGCTATAACTCCCAAAACAACCGGTCGGGTCATTACAATAACTCATTGAACCTCATAGCGTACTCAGACATAGTCATAGTCCCTTGCCGCAACTGGTCAAACTTTGTGCGCCACGCATCCCTAAGGGTCTTTGGAACGAACTCCCACAAAAATAGATCAGAAAGCTAAGCCCAAGTGAGTGGCACTACATCAGCTGGCCTACCCTCCTCATAAGCTTGCCACCACCTATATGCCAAGCCCGTCACCTAGAAAGTAGTAAGGGAAACCCCACTCACCTCCACAATTCCCATAATGTGCAAAATATGATGACACTGGTCTAAAAAACCATGCGCATCCTCAAACACTGCACCACTAAAAGTAGGAGGAAAATACTTCTTGAACTTCTCAAGCCCCTTCTGCTCCTCCTCTGATGTTACTAGCCTGACCTCAGGCTGAACCGAAGTAGCGGCATGTACCGGCATAATACCCAAAACCTAATCAACATGGACCCGCTGCTCTGGAGTATGGGTGGCAGGAGTCTGAGCTCCTCCGCTAGCCTATGAAGTAGCTAGTGCAATCGAGATCAATCCCGCCTTAGCCAATGTACCAAACATGCTCAGAAAGTGCATTAATGCCTCCTGAAGCCCAGGTGTAGTAACGGGTGCCTCAGGTGTCTACTCCCCGACTGGAGCTATTAGTGGCTGCCCAACTGCTGCTCTAGTAGGTGCTCTAGATATAGCACGTGACCCTACTCTGCCTCTACCTCATCCCCGGCCCCTCGCAGCTCTAGCAGGGGGCGCGGGTGTATACTCAATTATTCAGTAGTGTGTGTCCTCACCATCTGTGAGAGAACATAAATACAAAGGCTCAAACTCCAAAATCAATAAATTCGCACGATAGGAATGAAAGAAGTGGAATTTTTCTAATATTTATGTAGCATCTCGAAGATAAGTACAGACGTCTCCGCACCGATTTGCAAGACTCCACTAAACTTTCTCGTGACCCATAGAACCTATGAACTTAGAGCTCTGATACCAACTTGTCACGACCTAAAATCCCACCATAAGGATCGTGATGGAACCTAGTCTCTAAAATTAGGTAAGCCGATAGTTTACAACAGTTAAACCAATTAAATATGACATGGTGAAAACAGGGTTCAATATAAATACGGAAATAAAGGTGATACAAGCTAACGGAGCAATAATCGCAACAATCTTCCCAACACTAGGTAGTACATAGTTACAAACTCTAGCTGAATACATAAAAATATCTCAAAAACGAAGATATAAGACTGTTCTGATAGAGAATTGACAGTATAAACATAAGGAAAGGACTCCAAGGAATAGCGACGATCAAGCAGCTCTACCTTGAATCCTCGCGATCAAGAAGCTAACACTGTTTGGAACCACTGACTCCAACACGTGTATTTGCAGAAAAATATGCATAAGTGTAGCATGAGTACACCACGGTCGTTACCCAGTAAGTATCAAGACTAAACTCGGTGGAGTAGCGACAAGGTTCAAGTTAAGACGCTCACCAAATAACCTATGTAGAATATTAATATACAACTAACAACAGAAAAAAATAGATAAATGCAACGAAGGGAAATCATTTGAATGAACAACAAAATAAATCAAAGCACAGATAAAATACAAGTGAAAGCAATTAAGGGAAGGCAACGAGAGTTCTAATCATCAAATTGTTTGACACAAGGGTCATAACCAGAATCACCCCGAGGTACCACACCTCATAATCACAAATCTAAAGTCACAAATCACAAATCTTATGTACATGGAACCTTGTGCCCACATTATCAACCACCCTCATACGGCTAAGACCTCATGTCACAATATAAGTCACAACCGCACGGACAACTCACGTGTTGCACGGATAACTCACGTGCCAATCTCACAATCTGCCTCACTTGGTCACAGGCTCAATATCATAATCCGCCTAGCATAATCACAAGCTCAATATCACAATCCATCTAGCGTGGTCACAGGCTCAATATCAGAGCCTGCCAAGCGTGGTCACAGGCTACTAGTCCAACCATATCGCAGAGAAAACCAATTTACAAGAATACATGTGCATGATCAAAGAACATCAAGTTTCATCCTCCTAGACTGGTCTAAATGACATGTTATGGTATATGCATGTCCAAGTGTACTAGCATAGCTCAAATCGTCAAGTAATATTAGATACATCGAGTAGCACGTTGGGAACAACACAACAAATCACGTAATATGCATGAAACAAATAAGGAAGTCATGAGCACAAGCACGAATACCTTTTTGTCAATAACACACCCTCAGGCCATCACATATCATCCCCACATAGTCACCCTTATCCCACCGCACTGACAATATCATAATAGCTACTCGTATCGCTCTGCCCAGACAATATATCAATAGCCACCAGTATCGCTCCGCCCAGACAATATATCAATATCTACCCTTATCTCTCTGTCCTGACAATAACACAATAGCCACTCGTATCACTCTGCCTAGATAATATACACAGAGCAACTCGTATCACTCTGCATAGTCAACAATAGTGAAATGCCACCCTTATGCTCCGCATAACCACAATCAATCTATACAACAAGTCTGCATATGTCACGATATTACCAAAATAATAATACCAATATCAGAATAAATCATAGACCACGGCTCAACAAAAATGTGTACAATAATTTCAACAACATCACAATGAAATGGGAGATAACTCAACAATGAAAGATATTACATAGAACAATAACTTTAATTAAAAGCATATTAATAGCCTAAGTGTCTAAACAGGTCAACTACCACATATAAGACCGGGTATACACTCGTCACCTCGTGTACACGTCTTTTGCATAGCACAAATAATACAATTAGACCAAATCCTACGGGGTAGTTTCCCCCACACAAAGTTAGGCAAGATACTTGCCTCGAAGAAGCTAAATCAATACTCTAAGAAGCCCTTCTCATGTGAAACAACCTCCGGATGGCTTGAATCTAGCCAAAATAACTTAATATCATAAATAAAACCCATAGGAAATGATTCTGAATAATAAAACTTCGATCTTTAATGAAAATCAAAAGTCAACCCAAAAGCTCAACCCCGGGCTCGCACCTCAGAACCCGACAAAACTCACAAAATCTGAACACCTAATTCGATACGAGCCCAACCATACCAAAGTCATCCAATTCTGACCTCAAATCGGCCTTCAAATCATCAATTTATGTTTTAGAAACATTTTTACTAAAATCCCTATTTATTTTCAATTCAAATCATCAATTAAAAGCTAAAAACAATGAAGGAATCATGAAATATAACCAAATTCGAGTCAAAAATACTAACCCTAATCCAAATCATAAAAATCCTCTCCAAAACCTCCCAAAACCTAGCTCTCTGACTCAAAAGGTGATCAAATGAACAAAACCCTCGAACTAAATACAATATGCCAGTGAATCCGCTTTTGCGTTCATTTAGTCGCATCTGCGACAGCCGCTTCTACGGTAAAAACCTTGCATCTCCGAGTTCCCAATAACTGCCGACCAACCACATCTGCAGTCAACAACGCGCATATGTGGTCCCTACCTTCTCCGCAGGTGCGATTCTATTTCTGCGCCTGGATTACCGCATCTACGGTCCCTGTCTATTCCAATCAATTTCTGCACCTGCGCTCGCCTAGCCGCTTCTGCAGGCCGCATATGAGGCCCCTTATCTGGAAGTGCGAAAGCATCAGTACTCAGAATCTTCAGCAATTTAACAAGGTTCAAAATGATCCTCAACTTATCCTAAACAAACCTAGGGCCCCGGGACCCCGTCCAATCATACCCCCGGGAAGCAGAGTTGATAGGGCCAGACCTGGTGCATCAGGATATGAAGAAGGTTAAGATCATTAAAGAACGATTGAAAACTGCTCAGAGTCTCCATAAGTCCTATTTGGATATATGTCGCAGGGATTTGGAGTTCAAAGAGGATGATTGGGTATTCTTGAAGGTTTCCCCCATGAAGGGTATAATACAGTTTGGGAAGAAAGGGAAATTGAGTCTGAGGTATGTCGGACCGTACAGAATCATTCAGAGGATTGGCCAGGTGGCTTACAGGCTTGAGCTACCACCAGATATGTCATTGGTGCACTCGGTGTTTTATGTATCTATGTTGAAGAAGGTAGTTGGAGACCTGGCACTCATTGTCCCGGTTGAGGCTATTGAGGTTAATGAAGAATTGACTTCTGAGGCGATTCTGATTGCCATTCTTGATAGGCAAGTCCGAAAGTTGAGAAATAAAGAGACTGCCTTTATGAAAGTGCTATGGCGAAACCAACAGGTTGAAGAGGCCACCTGGGAGGCCGATGAAAAGATGAAGAAGAAGTATCCTCATTTGTTTGAATAACTATGTAGTTGTGCTCTATGAAACTGTTACGAGCTTACTTTCTATAAATTGTGTTCCACTTGTACTGTTTATGTTAAGGATGCTCCTTTTATATAATAAAATGTTTATGACGTTATGATCGATGTTGCTTTCATACTGTGATACATCATTGTGTTATGGTTATGTTGTTAGGAATGGTTTCTAGGATTCTCTGACAGTTGGATTGTCACGCCCCAAAATCGAGGAGCGCGACCGACGCTCAACCGCATGAACCTGACCGAGCAAGCCTGTTAGATTTCCTTCTACCCAAACTCATCCAAGTGTGGAGATAATACATATTTTCATTAATTATACAAAAACATGACCATGTCTACAATACCAATTCATTACCAATAGTTTTCATCATTTTTAAAGTCTCAAATGGGACAAGTAATACAACCACATTATAACATAGTTTCACTTTCCCAAAACCAATACACAACCCACACTATGTCTACGGAGCCTCTATAGATAAAGAAGAGTACAATGATAATGCCGGCAACAAGACCCTGGCTATACCTCAAACAAAATACACAAAGAATAAAAGATACATGACCCCCGGATGAAGTGGGGCTCACCAAGTCAGCTGGGAAGAAGGTGTACTGCTATCACTAATCAATACCTCCTGATGTGGAACCACCTACATCCATTTAAAGATGCAGCGCCCCCGGCAAAAGGGACTTTAGTACCGTCGAATAGTACTAGTATGAAAACCAAACACCAATTTAAGAATTCAGAAATATAATATGAATATGATGAATCAGGGCGGCAATAGAATAATATAGATAACTATTTAAACCAGAGCAAGCTTATTAAGAACTATCAATAATATTTATAGGATCTAAGATGAGATCCTCTGTAACCATCTTCACACAAAGCGGCCTCGCCGCCTCACCCGATGAATGCAGGTGGAGGTGTAAGTACAATACCATAACTCTACTCAAGCGGCCCTGCCGCCTCACCCCAATGTATGCGGGTAGATGTATAACCACAGTACCAAGAACCTACACAAAGTGGCTATGCCGCCTCACCCTAATGTATGCGGGTGGAAATGCATCAACGATACCAATACCAACACAAAGTGGCTATGCCGCCTCACCCCAATATATA
Organism: Nicotiana tomentosiformis; assembly: GCF_000390325.3. Classification (NCBI taxonomy): domain Eukaryota; kingdom Viridiplantae; phylum Streptophyta; class Magnoliopsida; order Solanales; family Solanaceae; genus Nicotiana; species Nicotiana tomentosiformis. Next base: position 56,062,315 of record NC_090816.1, on the reverse strand, counting down.
TATGGGGGTGGTGGTGCCACAACAATACCAAAACTATACCACAACAATACCAAAACTATACACAAAGCGGTCGTACCGCCTCACCCCAATGTATGCGGTGGAGGTGCAGTCCCGCAATACCATAATCCCCACACAAAGCGGTCATGCCGCCTCACCCCAATATATGCGAGTGGAGGTGTATCACAATCAAAATCTCTACACAACTTGGCATAATAACTTTCACATAAATCACAACTTGAAATTATAACATGTGGATACACAATCCATAGTTTGGGACACATTCTCAATTTATAATGCAATATCATAAGAGCATTTGAATCACGAATTAAACATATATCTTTATCACAAAACGGGGGAATACTCGATTTGGAATCAACATCTTGGAACTTACAAGGATAATGGGAATTCCAATTCTTAAAGAAGAGTTTAGCCAACATACCTCACTTGAGCTTCCTTGCACTCTAAATGTTTTGGAATTCTTAGCAACTTCAATCTATTTTAGAAATATAACAAATTGAACCAAAATTAGGAAGATGATCATGGTTCTAGCTCATTTGAGCATTTTATCAAAAACTAGGTGTGCATAAGGTTTCAAGGTCCTTTTTATGGAGAATTCCATCATCCCACAACCCAATCTTTACCATGCCTAGTTCAACAACCTTCCTACACCCCTTGATATCACATGCATGTAAAATAAATAACTCTCATGCCCAAACATTATCTTGCTAATTACCTATTTTCAGAAAATTTTGAAATTAGGGGTTAGGATGTAGAATCTTACCTCTAGGATGAAGATCTAGTGAGTTTTCCTTCTTAATCTTCCAAAACTTGAGCAAGAATTGAAAAACAATTATTGAAGAATACCTTCTCACTCTAGGGCACTCTCTCTCACTCTAAAATGTCAGATTACAGCTCAAAATGGCCCAAAGAGTGTATTTAACGAAATAGGTTCGGGTTTTAAAAACCCAAAAATGAAGCTCTGGAACAGGTTCTGCGATCACATAATAAATATGCGGATCGCATATCGGTCGCATAATTGCTGACCAAAATGACCAAAAATCTGCATGTGTTTGCGGTCACTATGTGGTCTGCATAACTGTTCTGCGGTCGCATAATGAACCACAGAATAGTTATGCAGTCTCATAGTTGACCGCATAATTGTATCCAAGCTGACCCTCTTCTGCCTCACTTCTGCGGCCATTATGCAGCCCGCAGAGTGGTTCTGCGGTCGCATAATGGACCATAGAAATGCGTTTTTCTGCCAAAAAAATTTCTTTACTTTTCGGTGCATTGTTCAACCCAAAGAGTCAGAGCACCATGAAAAAATATTTTTACTTTACTTTGTAAAATTTTACGGGGCCTTACATGGATAGGCCCAATTACAGGGGAAATTCTGCCGAAATTTCTGAAAATTCTGGGAGTTAGCTAAACAATTTGGGGGTTTGACATGTGTGAAAGAAGAGATGAGTTATGTTGGGTGTTTAGGCATACTCTACTCCTCATTCGAGGATGAATGATCCTAAGCGGGGGAGGATCCCCGTAAAATTTTACCTAAAACCAGGGTTTTGTGGTGCCGAGGTAGGCTAACATGTTTGAGGGTTGTAAATAATCTTCGCGGTGAGATGGATGTTTTGGGTTGTGCAATACGATGGGGAGTTGGAAGGAAGATTTTTGCAGAACATGGCATTTTTCTGGTCCATTATACGACCGTAGAACTACTCCGCGAACCGCAGATCCGCCGCGGAGTGGAGCAGAAAAAGGGCTACTTTTTGGAGGTCGTTTTGCGGTCAACTATGTGATCGCATAATCATTTCGTGAGCCGCACATCCTTCATAGAACCAGCATAAGAATATTACGGAGGGAGATTTCGCGGTGCGTTATGCAACCGCATAACTATTCTGCGAGTCGTAGAATGGCCGCAGACTTGAACAGGCCAGCCTAGTTTTGGGGACTATTTTTGCGGTACATTTTTCGGGCCGCAGACCTGATCTGTGGTGCACTCTGCGACCGCATAGTTGAGTTAGGAGGGTCTAATTTCTATTTTTATAAACTGACCCCATTTTGATTAAAACCCATTGGGGCTCGTTTAGAAGGAAAAATTAGATATTTTAAGAAGTGGGGAGGAACTAGAGAGAGAAGGAGGGGATCCAACATCTTCCACTTCAATTCATTGAACAAGCCTTGGATAATTCACAAGGAAAACTTGCAAAATTGTCTACTAAAGAGGTAATGTTCTAATCCTAGCTTTCTATTTCGAATTTGGGGTAGAAGATGAGTAATGGGGAGTGTGATTCTTGGGAATGGGGGTTGTTCTTGTGCATGCATGTATCAATAAAGGTGGTGGGTAGGTCATTGAACTAATATGAGTAAGCTCTTGGTGTTGGATTGGTGGTGGGGTGAAGGAAATCCCATAAAAGAACCATGTAACCAAACTGCACACCTAGTGCTTGATGAAATGCTTAAATGAGATGAACCCATGAATCTCTTCCTAATTATGGTTCAATTTTGTTATGTCTCTAATTAGATTGAAGTCTCTAGGAGTTTCAAAATGTTTTAATAATTTAAGAAAAGCTCAAGCAAGGTATGTTGGTTGAACTTCTCTTGTAGAGCGGAATCTCGTGACGTTCTTGTAAGATTCAAGTATGATTGGCTCATGTTCCGAGTCATCCCTAATATATTCAGATATTCCAAATATGCATTGTGTCAAAATTTATATGCTCAAATGTGTTTCAATTGCTCCTATCATATTATGCCCTCCTCTGGGAATGTATTCAAGTATGGCTTATGTACCAAAATGTTATGGCTTCAATTCATGCTTCAAATGCAAGTTTATTATGCTTAATTTTGGAAAGACAACTTAATGTGCTTAAGACTCCTATTGTTCATATACATACTAAAAGTCTTGATTTCAAATGCTTTTATTTTAGATAACCTATGATGAGACTTGAAAGTGAAAGAAGTGAATATGAGATATAAAATGTGGCCATCGTGCCAAGAATGGAAATTACACTTGTGGCCAATAGTGCCAATGAAATGAAAAGAATGCGTGAAAGATTATGAAATGAGTTGTAACTCCTTTATATAATAAATGTTTTGGGAGTATCGTTTAGTAACCGGGGGAGGGTTGGTTGAAATAACTTGACCCCGTAACTACACGTGTCAATGTAGGAGTAATTGAGGGGTAAATCCCTGTATTGACGTGTTGAGATTATTCCCCTTAAATGGGATGAGATTGATGTGTTGAGATTATTCCCCTTAATTAGGATGAGATGATTGCAAGCGAAAAGTGATTTCGATCCACACGGCATTGTGGTGAGATGGCTTAGCCGATCAGGCTGAGATCTGACGCCATGCTGCGCACATGGTGGTGTTGTGATTGGATATCTTGGGGTGAGATGGATTAGACGATCGGGCCAAGATCAGACTCCGTTATAAACACACGATGGTATATCGGTACTAAAGATCTCCCAACATAAAAATAATGATATTTACTTGGAAAATTATCTTTCTCTTAACTTGATGCTTTAATACTATTTGAGGCTCTCAATGATTCCATGTTTCTTTCTCCTTGTACTGCTATTCGATTCATTGAGAGGGTGTTTAGTCTTACATACTACTACTATTCCATGTGTACTAACGTCCCTTTTGTTGGGGGCTGCATCTTTAATGGATGCAAGTAGTTCCACAACAGGTAGCCTCGATCAGGGATAGCGGTAAACCCTCTCCTATGTTGACTTGGTGAGCCTCATTTCATGTCGGGATCTTGTATCTTTTGTCCCTTTTGTAAAGGATTTTGAGGTATAGTCGGAGCCTTGTTGTCGGTACCATCACATTACTCTTTGTTTCCATTAGAGGCTCTATAGACATAGTGTGGGTTGTATCTTGATTTTGGGAAGTCATACTAGAAACGTTGTATATGTATCACATGTTTCCACTTCTAAGCTATGAATATGTAATGTATTTTGGGAATTATAAATGGAGTAACTAATGATGACGAAACTAGTATGATTACGAAATCCTCTCATTGTCTAACGAATGGCATGTATCTTCACTTTATTCATGAGTAAGGTCGAGTAGGAGGCATCGAGTAGGCTTGCTTGACTGGGATATCTCGGTTGAGCGTCGGTCGCGCTCTAAATGTCGGGGGTGTGACAAACTTGGTATCATAGCCTAAGGTTTTAAAGCATCCTAGGATGTCTCGGAGCCGTGCCTAGTAGAGTCTTTCTTATCATTGTGGTGTCGACCATATCTATAATTACGAGGCTACTTGGGCATTTATGAATGTCACCCTTCTTTGATGATCTAGATCGTGCGATATAGCTAATTGTATGACGGTTCCTCCTTTAACTCGTGCATTGTACTAATTTTCAGTATATGGCGCCTAGGAAGAAGGTAAGAACTGGACAAAGAGCCAATGCCACCCCAGGAGTGACATTTGATGTCACGACCCAAGCTGATGGGCCGCGACGGGCACCCGGTACCTTACTCAACCGAGTACCAACATAGCGTATCTTTTCGTATCATACTATCATAGATAACTGAGCCAGAGAGGCTGCCATGAGATAGGTAGAATAAGACATATGGGCCTATAAAACTAAAATAACCACTCGTACACTGAACATAGGCCGACAAGGCCATACAATCTTTTACGTACATGATATCTGTCTACAAGCCTCTAAGAATACATAATTGTCATAAGGGTAGGGACAGAGCCCCGCCATACCAAACAATACGCATCTAAGTCATACTGACCAAACAAGCAACTCCAGAGCAAATGGAGTGTACCAACATCTTTCGCTGAGTTGATCACCTACTTGGAGGACTCTCGACCAGTCTATCAAGACCTGCGGGCATGAAATGTAGCATCCCCAAGAAAATGGGTCGTCAGTACAAATAATGTGAAAGCTGAAACTGAACTGATAATATAATAACTGAAAGTAATTGGTAGTCAAGATAATCTGAAGATATTCTTACCTGCTGATACTGACTCACCTCTCTCAATATAGTAAGTAAAATAGTTGTCCGACCCTATAAGGCTCGGAATATGTATATATCTGCTCTACCGTAGTCGACTCACTCATAGACGCTCGGCTATACTAGGCTCTGTATCTCGGCCAACTGGGCTCGCTCATAGGCGCTCGGCCACAGCAGGCTCGGTATATAACTTACCATCTGATCAGAGGTTGCCCAATAGGGGCCTGCTCATCGATTATAGCTCGATGGTAATGAAAATACTGTAATACTATATATAGGCTCTCTACTCTCTTAAAATACTGTAATACTATATATATATAGGCTCTCTGTTCTCTTGACTGGAAGAAGACAATACTCAATTAAATATGAAGTCCCGATAAGGAGAATACTGTAATTTATGAGACTAGGATAATGTATATAAATTCAGGAGTATGAACTTCTCTTTATGCCTCATTATCAAACACGTGTAATTATGAGATCATGCCAAAATGAAGGAAGGGCTTAGCCTTATCATACCCGGAGTAGGGAAAAATCCGTATGATATTCTTGGAAAAGGTTGCACTGTACTCCCTTAGAATCGCAAAATCCCGTTGCTATTACCTTATGAAATCTCGTATGAATTTTTGTAACAAATTCTGTATGATCACTTTGTGAATTTGATCACAACCTTGAAAGATACCTACTGAAGCAATAACGTTAGAGTCTTTATGGCTATTTTGTGAATTCCATATCTTTGTGAGTAATGCAAATCTTGATTTTGAGAAGTCATCTTTCAATCATTTCTTTAAAGATTGCCACCTTGCAAAGTTGTTCAAGAGTCACTTAATGGCTCATGTATGTGGCTGCCACGTTAATGGCTTAGTCTTTATCCAAAGACTTTAATTAATCATCCACTCATTATTAATTAACTTGTTAATTCCCCTATTATCTAATAATTACCCAATTATCCACATAATTAGGAATTATCTCAAAATACTTAAAATACTACTCATTTTTAACACATTTTGCACACCTTTCTATTATGGTCATGTGGTACCATGTATGACACTAGTCCATAAATACGGGGTATTGTAGCTTGGACCGTATTTTATCTCAAAATGTCAAACTTCGACGAAAATTTATTTTCTTTGATTTGCTTACCCTCTCACCTTCACGAATTTACTCATCACTTATTTGAAGTAGCATAATGCTTATAATCTCCAAATAATCTTATTCCCGAACTTACGTCGATTAGCTTACGATGAAACTTTAACGTACGAAAATGCAGGATGTAACATCTCATTTTCGAGCTTCCATCAATTTACTTATGGCGTACTTTCGCGTACGAAAATATGGGGTATAACATCATTCCCCCCTTTGAAACATTCGTCCTCGAATGTTGACTGATGCACTTATCATTATCATAACCTATAGCTCTTGCGAATACTTTAGTACTCCTCTTGCCATCTAAGCAACTGTGCTGTGAATGAATCCCAAAGGCCAGGGCATTCCCCCCTTTTGGCCTTTTTCTCACACCACGACTCGTGGTCAGAATCCTCCCAATCTTGTAACTGTTTCTACCTTCTATCATGCAGCATGTACAACTCTGACTTTGTAAGTGCGCCTATGCGACTCTTCTCTCCTTTTTTTTCCTCCAGCTTTTAGCCAATCTTTAGGCTTCACTTTGTGTTCATAAATAAAATTATGTCAAGTTGTCCCTCTGGGCATCATTAGCTTTACTTCATCTAAGTAGTCCATACTATACCATAAATCTTACTTCAATTAATGGTTACTGAGGTCTGCTACCAAACTCCAGGTTACTCTCGTTGCTTATCCTATATGCATAAAGCTAAGTCTTTTAATGCTTCTTCATTACTGTTCATCTTAAGACTGATAGCCTAATCTCATCTCGTACTTTGCAGCTTTTACCCATCCATTGTTGATTTACCTCAATGTTTATCTACAACCTTCCATTGATAACTTGAAACTTCTTACGTAATATATTGCCACTAAGGCTTACACTGCATCGTGGAACATTTGAAGTGATTTTCCTGATCCACCTGGGGGTGATACTATACTTTCATAACCATATTTCATAGCATCCCAATGTGATTTTCCTCATGTGAGTATTTTAATCCTATACAATTCATGAAATCATTACTCAATCGAAGGCCCAAACGTCATCATTCATTTATCACAATTACACCCTTATTCTACTACCAGGGCAGTATTCCATCTCTTCTAAATGCTACTAGTCTTAGACTCCTTTGAGTTTACTCAAGCTATACTGAGCTTTCTATAACATAGAGAAATTATTAGCTCTCTTGTCTTCATGGGCTTACTCCTGAGGACTTATCCATTCTCGTCACCTTCTCACTCGCCCTTTCTTATCCATACTCCTGCCTTCCTAAAACCTTGTCGCTTTACCATACTTTAGCTTGCGACCTACACGTATCTATTTATACTACTCGCAACCTTTCTTCAACTTGCTTGCACCATAGATTTCCTCGTGTTATTCTGGAACATCAAGCGAGACATCACATCGTCTCTAACTCTTCTTTACTCTTTTAACTAGACAATTCGATACATAGAAACCATAGGCCGGAAAATATTCCACTGACGGTGCCGTTATCATTCCTGGATACTGAGTCTCAGCGCTTTTGGCCTTCTATCTGAAGTGTGGACTATTCACAACCTTCTGCATTTGAGTATCTCGTACGTTGTTCACCTTTACCTTACTTACCTTAAAATATCACCTCACATCTTCTATCTCTTTTATGACCTCCCTTATACATAGGTATAATTCACACCCACGACTTGATACTTGCACCTCTGGTGCATACACAATCCGGTGGGATCTTCATACTGACTTCTTATGAGGATGGTACTTTTCTAATTGGCTTTATTGTAGAGCCGTTATACAATATGGTTTTTGTACTATCTTTCTTGTACCTATGATATTAAGAGTGATTCTGCAGTGTCCTCAATCACGATTTTTATAATTTTCTGGGTCCAATAATCAGACTCCTGACTTTACTTTGTTGTTGTAACTCTTTAGTTTCCTCTTCCTTCTAATCAGCCTTTATGTAGGTGTAAGTTATCTTCCGATCTGCGGCTCATGGTATTACTTTAGCCTTTCGTGGACGCTATGGAAACCATGATATAATCTTCTAATGATTCAATCCTTTGTCTATGACCTGGACCTAATTCCTTCTTTTAACTTATACCGGAGTCTTCTACGGCTGATCATTAATCGAATAATTTCTTTTTTTCCATCTCAGCTTTCTTCAAACGTAAGCAATTGATTTTCCTGGTCTTTTTGCCCCCTTGTTGGGTGCATACTTAGCTTATCTGAGTTCTCACGCATGCCGAAATTTTTGTGCAACTCATATGGTCTCGAATATTACTTTTGGTTTTATTCCCTGCTCATTAGCCATGGTAGGTTCCACTTTCTTTTGGAGTGCATAAAATTTTGTAGTGAGACTATTGTTACACGAACATTTCCTCTTTAGGTCAATGTGCTTAGGTTGAAGCCTTCTTCCTTATTTCCTCAGCTAGTCTTTCATTGTAGTACTTAGGGAGAATCCTATGACTCTTGTAAAGCTACAAGCTTATCACATCGTATACTTGACAGAATTTTTGATGTTCTTCTCTGCCTATAATTATCCGTAACACTCATACGGTATTTTTATCTACCCCAACTCCTATCTGAATATTTCTCAAGGTTCACGATGTCATATCTGCGAGACTGAATCCCCCATGTTAGGATTCACTATGTTTATCTTGCACAATCTATTGATTTGTATGTATCCTCTTGTCTAGCCATAACTAGGCTCTTCCTGAATTAACTACTAACTACTCGTTGGCCCATTCTCATATCAATATTCCGCGTAATCTTTCTTGGGTTATTTTCTTTGTCTTAACTTACCTCTCGCACTGGATCCTTATTTATTAATAACATCTCGGGCAGGAACCCTTACTTCCTCTCCTTGACGTCATGCTTGCATAATAGTCTGGAATCATAGCACATCTGTAGGATTTGAATAAGTGTAATCTCATCCCCTTTTCATTTTTGTCGCACTCTTCCTTTACCATTCCATAGTTACTAGAATTACTTAATTCCGACTTAGTGCCACATAACTCCATATTCCCCCGTTTAGGGGAGCACTAAGATTTAGTGCTACGATGATCTACATATAGATGTTTTACCTTCTCATCTTTGGCATCTTTTCACATCATTGATGATCCTTACTCGCCTCGCGGTAATCCTTCTGTACCAAGGATAACGAAACTCCTCACTTACGAGGGTGACACTTAGTGTAACTGGCACATATAGTCCCTTAAGCTTAACTTTACTCACCTTGCTTGCTTTAGGGAAGCGTCTTCCTGAATGACCTTTAAAGGGTATTCTTCTGTCGTCCATTCTATTATCGCCGGGACGCAATCTCTGAAATTCTCATGATGCCGACTATTACTCAGTCCCTAGTTCATGTTTAGTTTATCTTGTTCATCAGTCCATGCTGATTTCTTATTATTATGGGGTCTAATTTTTTTCCTTTTGGTAATCACGTTGGAGTCACAAATTTATTTCTTGAAATAAGGATACGACTTTATGGCCTATACTCTTTTGTTGTCTCAAGGCCTGTCACCTCTCATCTTTTCCTTCACTTGACTATAGACTCTGTAATATCATTTATTTCATTTTTTTTAATCATCCGTTGTCATCCATGTATCACCTCTTACTAATAATGCTTCATTAACTCTCTTCTTTTTTCCCTGCTAACATTTCTTTCTATCACTTTATTCTCAAAACTTCAACAAGACATTCTTTTGCTTTTAGCTCCCCTTGATCCATCCACTGGTTCTTCGAATTGCCTTACATTCTCTCCCTACTAGGGACGGGAGCCATACTAAGGTAATATTTATCCCTTCAAGACTTCTAGTGCCTATCTTTGTAGTACTCATATCTAGCTGTACTATTTTAGAATGCACCATCTCGGTGTCTCACAAAGAGATCTATTAGCACATTTGCAATATCCTTCGGAAATGTCAATTAATACAAACAATCCATTCACCATTCTGGGTTACTCAAACCCCAGCCGGATCCTGATATCCGTCCTTCTCTTATACTACTTTTGTTAGCCCCCATACGGCATAACTGAGATGGGTGTGGCCAATTGTACATACCTCTATTACTCTTGAAGGTAACTCAAAATGCTTATATTTCTCTGCATGAATTGTAAATACTGTTAAGCTTTATTAACTGGGTACCTCGTACCCTTCTTCACCTACTTGCTGAAACTTGTGTCTACCTTCCAATTCTCTTATTCCATTTTACCATAAGAGTGGATAGGCATTCTTGCCTTAGGGATCCTTATCAAGAAGCTTACACATCTTAGTACACACATGATCAACTGAAGACCTTACATTTACTCATCATAAACATAATGAAAAATCGAGTTCCTCTGACTCAACTCTTCTATAGACACATTCAATCTCTTACCAATTGTCATTCTGGATGTAGGCATCGTCATATTATGAATAAGATAGATTTTAGGAAATTGAGTTCTTTCAACTGAGCTCTACCACATGATCCAGAGTAAGAAGAAAGAGTGACAATCCTAAATGCCCTGTAGCCCACTGCTTATAAGTGTGGTGCACAACACACCCATAAACAAGACTCTAGACACGGCTTAAAGACTCCCTAGGACAGAACTTCTCTGATACCACTTTTGTCACGACCCAAACCGACGGGCTGCGACGGGCACCCGGTACCTTACTCAACCGAGTACCAACATAACGTATCTTTTCGTATCATACTATCATAGATAACTGAGCCGGAGAGGCTGCCATGAGATAGGTAGAATACAACATGTAATACCAACTTATACATAAGACATATGGGCCTATAAAACTAAAATAACCACTCGTACACTGAACATAGGCCGACAAGGCCATACAATCTTTTACGTACATGACATCTGTCTACAAGCCTCTAAGAATATATAATTGTCATAAGGGTAGGGACAGAGCCCCGCCATACCAAACAATACGCATCTAAGTCATACTGACCAAACAAGCAACTCCAGAGCAAATAGAGTGCACCAACATCTTTAGCTGAGTTGATCGCCTACTTGGAGGACTCTCGACCTGTCTATCGAGACCTGCGGGCATGAAATGTAGCATCCCCAAGAAAATGGGTCGTCAGTACAAATAATGTGAAAGATAAAACTGAACTGATAATATAATAACTGAAAGTAACTGGTAGTCAAGATAATCTGAAGATATTCTTACCTGCTGATACAGACTCAACTTTCTCAATATAGTAAGTAAAATAGTTGTCCGACCCTATAAGGCTCGGAATATGTATATATGCTCTGCCGTAGTAGGCTCGCTCATAGGTGCTCGGCCATACTAGGCTCTGTATCGCGGCCAACTGGGCTCGCTCATAGGCGCTCGGCCATAGCAGGCTCGGTATATAACTTAACATCTGATCAGATGTTGCCCAATAGGGGCCTGCCCATCGATTATAGCTCGATGGTAATAAAAATACTATAATACTCTATATATATATACACACACGCGCTCTGCTCTCTTGAATGGAAGAAGACAATACTCAATTAAATATGAAGTCCCGATAAGGAGAATACTATAATTTATGAGACTAGGATAATGTATATAAATTCGGGAGTATGAACTTCTCTTTATGCCTCGTTATCAAACACGTGTAATTACGAGATCATGCCAAAATGAAGGAAGGGCTTAGCCTTAACATACCCGGAGTAGGGAAAAATCCGTATGATATTCTTGGAAAAGGTTGTACTGTACTCCCTTAGAATCGCAAAAATCCCGTTGTTATTACCTTATGAAATCTCGTATGAATTTTTGTAGCAAATTCCGTATGATCACTTTGTGAATTTGATCACAACCTTGTAAAATACCTACTGAAGCAATAATGTTAGAGTCTTTATGGCTTTTTGTGAATTCCATATCTTTGTGAGTAATGCAAATCTTGAATTTGAGAAGTCATCTTTCAATCATTTCTTTTAAGATTTCCACCTTGCAAAGTTGTTCAAGAGTCACTTAATGGCTCATGTATGTGGCTTCCATGTTAATGCCTTAGTATTTGTCCAAAGACTTTAATTAATCATCCACTCATTATTAATTAACTTGTTAATTCCCCCATTATCCAATAATTATCCACATAATTAGAAATTATCTCAAATTACTTAAAATACTACTCACTTTTAACATACTTTGCACACCTTTCTATTATGGTCATGTGGTACCTTGTATGACACCAGTCCATAAATGCCTATATCACTTCCCAAACTGAAAAAAACTACTATTTCGCTTTGCAAATACACGGGGCAAGTTCTAGACATCAAATGTAATGCATAGAATAACACAAATACCTCACACACACATGGCACATAACTCACTCAAGATTGGATGATCAAGACTCTCTAGTCAAAGCAATTAAGCAAAGTTAAACTTATACAATTTAAGGTGGTTATGCCATAGTCAAAAACTGAGCCTAAGCGTCACAACTAAAACGCTCACTATTCTCAAGGCATAATAAAGTCAAGAGACATTGCTTCCAATTCAAATCATAGCCCAAGGTTTCCTACTTCTAAAAACAAAAATTAACTATACCCGGTTCAAACATAACCATTGGAAAAGAACCGTGGCACAAAGAAAAACCAAGGGGGAATTATTACACTACCTAACAAAAAAAAATCTTTTTATATTTTACTTTCGACTTAAATCCTTCAAGAAACTTGTAGAAGGATATCCATCGTCGGGAAAAGTTGAAAATGTTTAAAAAAATAATTTTTTTTTAATTTTACAAAACAAAAACTAAAACTAACATACATACAACATATAATTATCCCCCCTACCCCACACTTTAAGTTGTGGCATGTTCCCATGACACACAATTAAAAAGCATAAAGTAGAGTAAACTTCTCTGAATATCTAGTCGGGGTCTGAGTCAAAATCGGGCTCCATTCCACTTGCCCGAACCAGTGCACACATCCATGCAGACAGCTTCTTCTTAGCCTTTTTGGGGTACACCCCACACTTATCTTTTCCACTCGTTGTAGCCTTTTCTTTCGAACTTTTTACCTTTCATTCAGCACTTGCAGCTGGCTTCTCCTTTTTTAACCCATGTTTCTACATTCATCTCAAAATTTACAGTCTCCTCCCCCACTCTAAGCATGCGTTTTCTAGCATGTATGTCTAATATTGCTCTATCCGTTGCTAAAAATGGTCTTCCTAAAATGAGGGAGACCTCCTTATTCTCCTCCATATTTATTACAATAAAGTCCACAGGAAATACAAACTTATCTACCCGCACTAAAACATCTACCACTATCCCCTCGGGTATCAGAGTTGTTTGGTTAGCCAGCTGCAAAGATATTGGTACCGACCTTATCTCCCCAATCTCACTCTCTAACTTCCTGTAAATAGACAAAGGCATTAAATTAATTGAGGCACCAGAATCACATAAAGATTTATCAAATTTAATAGAGCCTAAAGAGCGAGGTATAGTAAAACTCCCTGGATCTCCAAATTTTTGTGGGAGTTTATTTTGCAAGATAGCACTGCAATGCTCTGTGAGTTTGACCACTGATGTCTCCTCGACCTTTCTTTTCTTTGTAAGGATCTCCTTCGAGAATTTTGCATAAGTTGGCATTTGGGAGAGCACCTCTATGAATGGCAAGTTTACATTAACCTGTCTCAGCATAGCTAGGAACCTCTCAAATAGTTTATACAGCTTCTCTCTATAAAGCTTTTGGGGAAAAGGTAAAGCATACATGGGCTTGCTCTCTTTATTAGATTCATACCTTCTCGAAGTGTCCTCCTTCTTCTTGTCAGCTCCCTTCTTTCCTGTCTTCTTTTTATCAACTTCATTTTTCAGCTGGTCCCCAATTTCTTTTTCAGGCACACTCTCTTTTTGGACCGGAGTGGGCTCTTCCAACACTTGTCGCTTCTCAGAGTTACAGCATTTACATTTTCTTTGGGGTTTCTTTCAGTGTCAGATGGCAAAGTACCTGGGATCCTCTCAGACAATATGGTTGCAATTTGTCCCACTTTCTTCTCCAAATTTCGCAACTCTATGCCAAGTTTTTGATAGGTGCACTATGAGCATCTAATCTCTCATTTGTCTTGACAATGAAGGACATCATTATATCTTCTAACCAAGATTGAATTGGTTATTGAGGGTGAAACTGCTGGCTTTGCTGATTTTGGAAAACAGGCGCCCCTTGTCCCTGAGGTCTGGCGTTATTTTGTTGCCATACATTTGCTGTACCTCCTGGTGAACTCCATGAAAATCCGGGGTGCCTCTAACCCATTGCATTAAAGTTGTAATTTCCAACAGCATTAACTTCCTCGGTTAAGGCTTGACACTCATGAGTAGGGTGTCCTCTTCCACAAATATCACATGTTGCATGAGTCTCACTCTGTATTGAGGCTAAGGTCAGCTTTTTAATTTCCTTCGCCATAGCATCAAGTTGTACCTGCACAGATGTGTTAGCATCAACCGGGTGAACACCATTCACCCGTCTTCTTTCAGCACTTTCACAGGGCCATTGATTTGCATCTTCAGATAATTCATAGAGAATAGTGAATATCTCCTCTGGTGTCTTCTTCATTAACGAACCTCCAACTGCATTGCTCAACGTTCTGTGTGAGGCCAGTGTCAACCGATCCCAAAAATCATGGAGTTGCATCCAGAGTTAAATACCACTGTGTTGACACTTTCTGACTATCTCCTTAAACCTCTCCCAAGCTTCAAAAACTGTTTCATTATCTTTCTGGCAGAAGTTATGGATCTCTCTTCTTAACTTGCCCGTTTTAGCTGAGGAGAAATATTTATCAAGAAATTTTCCGGTCATCTCCTCCCATGTTCGAATTGATCTTTGAGTCAAGCTCCAAAGCCACTGCTTCGCATCATCTTTTAGTGTGAAGGGGAATGCCCTTAGATAAACTACATCTTGTGAAACACCATTATATTGAAAGGTGTTCACGATCTCCTCGAAGTCCATTAGATGATTGTTTGGATTTTCGTTCATCTTTCCTCTGAAGAAACAACAGTTTTGCAGAGTTTGAAGCAACCCTTGCTTCAACTCGAAATTGTTTGCTGCAACTGGAGGAGGTCGAATGCTTGGCAAATCTTATTTATAGACCAGTCTAGAGTAATCACCCAGTGGTTTCCCAGCACCTGGAGTTATGTTTCTAAATAGGCCTGCACCCACGGGTTGATTTTGATTAAGTCTGTGACCCCTCTCTCCTTCATAAATACATTGTGCATCTCTAAAACCTGCTTCTTCAGTGTCTCATGCCACTTTTTCTCTTTGTTGGGCTGCCTCTCTCGCAGCCAGGTCCACATTATCTTCACCATTTCCGGCAATATCTTTGGTTGAGGATTGCCCAACCTTTTCTAATGCCTCGGTGAGATTTCCTTCCTTCTTCAGCTGTTGCAGTTGTTTTTCTATTTCTGGCTCGTATGGTAGCAATTCTTTCCCAGAAGATCGAGTCATGCACCAATCTAACCTGTAACCTGCGCACAGTCAAAGAACACCAACCTAAAAAAGGGAAAAACAAAAGAAAAAAAAATCCTGAATTAGCACTACAAACTATTTCAAAACTATTGATTTCCAATCCCCAGCAACGACGCCAAAATTTGACGAGCGCAAAACACACACCTATATATGCTCGCTAGTCAAAGATAGTATAGAAAATTATCGTATCCACAGGGATTGGAGTAAAACAGTATTTTCGTAGCTTGTAGCTAGATTGCTATCCAAGATGATCAACAATTGAGATTATACGATTAAGAACTAAAATTAACTAAGACTCTAGATCTAATTGACTAATGACAATTAAACAAAATTAAGCAAAGAAGATATCAATAGGAGAAAATATGGGTTGATTAGATAGGTGCAAGATAATTGTCTGGGATTTAACTCTTGCTAATTCACTTCTAATGTTCAAGTTTTTAGTAGAAACTCCTCTGTCGATTAAGTCTCAACATCACAATATGAACCAATTTATGCTCGGTGAAGATATGCACGAATTCGTAGTGGACTGGTCTTTAGGAGAACCTTTTTCGATTATCCTCCTAACTAGGTCTAAACAATAATTCAACTAGCCTCTTTCGATTACTAGGAAGAATCAATGAATTCAACCAACAAGATGATGCAAAAATATCACAAGTTATGCCTCTCTCGATTATATGAACATGTGAATATAGATGCAATAATTAAATCACCCAAAACAATTCAATACATAAAAACTAGAGTTAATATCCACAAACAATCATCAAAACACCAAATCCATCAATCCCTAAAACGAACTACTCCATAGATATGGAGTAATTCATCACAAATATAAAGAAAAGCATTAAACGATCCAAACTCTTGTCTTGAGTGAGGATTGAATGATGAACTCCTTGTGCTTTGGCTTCTCCACCTTCTCTCTAGCCTCCTTAGGTCATAGATGTGTCAAAAGTCCAGAAAATACCGTTTTTGCATGTATTTATACCAAGTAGGGTCGGAGCCAAATGAAATCACCCTTTCCTAGCCGAAATAGGAAAACTTGCAAACTTATTGTATTTCATGTGTCGCAGGGTGCGTAGCATTAGTGCTTTTTTCTGACAAATCCCAAAAACCTAGTCTCTTAAGTTTGCTATTTTCTGATAGATTTTTACATTGATGCGTTGCACTCTGCGTCGCAAGGTGCATTTTTTCAACAGATTATTCTTCCTTGAATTTTGACGCCCAGAAGTGATCCTCGACCCCTGAACATGATTCCGGCTTATTCCTTTGGGCTTTTACTAAGACCTCAAAGCTCCAATTATCTCGAATTAGTTCCATAACATCTACATAGCTCGGAATCACTTCTACAAGGCATAAAGCACACAATTAGTGCAAAACACTAGCAATTAATGCTCAAACTCAATTAAAGTGCAGTAAATTGGAATGTAATAAGGGACTAAAACACAAGATTATAGCCTACCATCAACACTCCATACTTAAATCATTGCTCGTCCTCGAGAAATCACACCACACGTTATATAGACACAACCTTACGAAGCAACTCTTCTAACTCATTATACCAAGAATATTTAAAATAAACTAAGCATAATAGTGTAACATCTTCACCTCAAGAATTGAGTAAAAAGCACCATGCAGTATTTACAACTCACTCACTTACTCTAATATAGAGGTCAACAACATTGCCTTTCCTTCATGAATCAAGTGCCCTCACAATAATAGACAGTAGTTCCGCACACAATAAAAGTTAAGAATAATTAGGAACTCAAGATAAAAAGAATTCACTCACTCTTAGAAACAACATTCATATGCCACAAAAGATGCACCATAGACTTGCCCGTAGTGTACTACTCAACTAATCGAGCCCATTCAGTCAAGGATCAAATAGGACTTTCATTGGTTGTAATGTAAGCTGCGGGACGGGTAGGATACATTTAGATATAAGAGTGACTATACCTCCCTAAGCACTTTAACACATACATTCATTGTTCGAAACCCCAGACTAATGTCAAACTATAACTCCACCTTCATATCAATAGTATATTAATTCCTAACTAATTTATGCACAATTACATCATACGTAACCACTATCAAGGAATATTTTTCACAATCGTACAATTAATCTCTTTATTTATTTATTTTCAATTCAAGTGGCTCTTACTTTTTCAAAACAATGCACCCTTTTCCTTATTTCAATAGTTCCACTCGAAAGCCCAACCAACACCCCACACTTTAACTTTTACAAAGTTCATACCAAATTCAAGTGCTCACAGGAGGCAAATGGTTCAAATAGATAGTCAATTCAAACAAATGGGTAAGGCTTATAATGTGGTTGCCAAAAGAAACAGGATTACATGCTCAACGGGGTTTAAAAAGATACATAACAATTATGTGGATAAAAGCATATAATTGGCGCAACAAAGAAATGCCTATATCACTTCCCAAACTGAAAAAAACTACTATTTCGCTTTGCAAACACACGGGGTAAGTTCTAGACATCAAATACAATGCACAGAATAACACAAATACCTCACACACACATGGCACATAAATCACTCAAGATTGGATGATCAAGACTCTCTAGTCAAAGCAGTTAAGCAAAGTTAAACTTATACAATTTAAGGTGCTTATGCCAGAGTCAAAATCTGAGCCTAAGCATCACAACTAAAGCACTCACTATTCTCAAAGTATATAAAGTCAAGAGACATTGCTTCCAATTCAAATCATAGCCCAAGGTTTCCTACTTCTAAAAAAAACTAACTACACCTGGTTCAAACAAAACCCTTGGAAAAGAACTGCGGCACAAAGAAAAACCAAGGGGAAATTATTGCACTACCTAACAAAAGAAAATCTTTTTGTCTTTTTCTTTCTACTTAAATCCCTCAAGAAACCTGTCGAATGATATCCATTGTCGAGAAAAGTTGAAAATTTTAAAAAAAAGATGTTTTTTTTCAATTTTACAAAACAAAAACTAAAACTAACATACATACAACATATAATTATCCCCCCTACCCCACACTTTAAGTTGTGGCATGTCCCCATGATACACAATTAAAAAGCATAAAGTAGAGTAAACTTCTCTGAATATCTAGTCGGGGTCTGAGTCGAAATCGGGCTCCATTCCACTCGCCCGAACCAGTGCACACATCCATGCAGACAGCTTCTTCTCAGCCTTTTTGGGGTACACCCCACACTTATCTTTTCCACTCATTGTAGCCTTTTCTTTCGAATTCTTCACTTTCCATTCAACACTTGCAGCTGGCTTCTCCTTTTTAACCCCTGTTTCTATATTCATCTCAAAAGTTACAGTCTCCTCCCCTACTCTAAGCATGAGATTTCTATAATGTATGTCTAATATTGCTCTACATGTTGCTAAGAATGGTCTTCCTAAAATGAGGGGGACCTCCTTATTCCCCTCCATAATTATTACAATAAAGTCCACAGGAAATACAAACTTATCTACCCGCACTAAAATATTTTCCACTATCCCCTCGGGTATCAGAGTTATTTGGTCAGCCAGGTGCAAAGATATTGGTACCGACCATATCTCTCCAATCTCACTCTCCAACTTCCTATAAATAGACAAAGGCATTAAATTAATTGAGGCACCAGAATCACATAAAGATTTATCAAATTTAATAGAGCCTAAAGAGCAAGGTATAGTAAAACTCCCTCGATCTCCACTTTTTTGTGGGAGTTTATTTTGCAAGATAGCACTACAATGCTCTGTGAGTTTGACCACTGATGTCTCATCGACCTTTCTTTTCTTTGTAAGGATCTCCTTCAAGAATTTTGCATAAGCTGGCATTTGGGAGAGCACCTCTGTGAATGGCAAGTTTACATTAACCTGTATCAGCATATCTAGGAACCTCTCAAATTGTTTATCCAGCTTCTCTCTATAAAGCTTTTGGGGAAAAGGTAAAGCAGCCATGTGCCTGCTCTCTTTATTAGATCCATCCCTTCTCGAAGTGTCCTCCTTCTTCTTCTTCTTGTCAGCTCTCTTCTTTCCTGTCTTCTTTTTATCAACTTTATTTTTTAGCTGCTCCCCAATTTCTATTTCAGGCACACTCTCTTTTTGGACCGGAGTGGGCTTTTCCAACACTTGCCACTTCTCAGAGTTACAGCATTTATAGTTTCTTTGGGGTTCCTTTCAGTGTCAGCTGGCAAAGTACCTGGGATCCTCTCAGACAATATGGTGGCAATTTGTCCCACTTGCTTCTCCAAATTTTGCAACCCTGTGCCAAATTCTTTGATAGTTGCACCATGAGCATCTAATCTCCTATTTGTCTTGATAATGAAGGACTTCATTAGATCTTCTAACCAAGACTGAATTGGCTTTTGAGGGTGAAATTGCTGCCTTTGGTGATTTTGGAAAACAGGCGCCCCTTGTCCCTGAGGTCTGGCATTATTTTATTGCCATGCATTTGATATACCTCCTGGTGAACTCCATGAAAAACCGGGGTGCCTCTGACCTATTGCATTAAAGTTGTAATTTCCAACAGCATTAATTTCCTCAGTTGAGGCTTGACACTCATGAGTAGGGTGTCCTCTTCCACAAATATCACATGATGCATGAGTCTCACTCTGTATTATGGCTAAGGTCAGCTTCCTTATCTCCTTCGCCATAGTATCAAGTTGTACTTGCACATATGTGTTAGCATCAACCAGATGAACACCATTCACCTGTCTTCTTTTAGCACTTTCAGAGGGCCACTGATTTGCATCTTCAGATAATTCATCGAGAATAGTGACTATCTCCTCTGGTGTCTTTTTCATTAACGGACCTCCAACTGCATTGCTCAACATTCTGCGTGAGGCCGGTGTCAACCCCTCCCAAAAATCCAGGAGTTGCATCCAGAGTTCAATACCACTATGTTGATACTTTTTGACTATCTCCTTAAACCTCTCTAAAGCTTCAAAAACTATTTCATTATCTTTCTGGCATAAGTTATGGATCTCTCTTCTAAACATGCCCATTTTATCTGAGGAGAAATACTTATCAAGAAATTTTCTGGTCATCTCCTCCCATGTTTGAATTGATCCTTGAGGCAAGCTCCGAATCCACTACTTCGCATCATCTTTCAGTGTGAAGGGGAATGCCCTTAGATAAGCTGCATCTTGTGAAATACCATTATATTGAAAGATGTTCATGATCTCGTCGAAGTCCATTAGATTATTGTTTGGATCTTCGTTCATCTTTCCTCTGAAGATACAACAATTTTGCAGAGTTTGAAGCAACCCTTGCTTCAATTCATAATTGTTTGTTGTAACTGGAGGTGGTCCAATGCTTGACAAACCTTGGTTGTAGACCGGTCTAGAGTAATCACTAAGTGGTCTCCCAGCACCAGGAGCTATGTTTCTAAATTGTCATGCACCCACGGGTTGATTTTGATTATGTCTGTGACCCCTCTCTTCTTCATAAATACGTTGTGCATCTTTAAAACCTACTTCTTCAACATCTCGTGCCACTTTTTCTCTTTGTTGGGTTGCCTCTCTCGCAGCCAGGTCCATATTATCTTCACCATTTCCGGCCATATCTTTGGTTGTGGATTGCCCAACCTTTTCTAATGTCTTGGTGAGATTTCTTTCCTTCTTCAGCTGTTGCAGTTGTTTTTCTATTTTTGGCTCGTATGGTAGAAATTCTTTCCCAGAAGACCGAGTCATGCACCAAACACTATTGATTGCCAATCCCCGGCAACGGCTCCAAAATTTGACGAGCGTAAAACATGCACCTAAATATGCTCGCTAGTCAAAGATAGTATAGAAAATTATCGTATCCATAGGGATTGGAGTTAAATAGTATTTTCATAGCTTGTAGCTAGATTGTTATCCAAGATGATCAACAATTGAGATTATATGATTAAGAACTAAAATTAACTAAGACTTTATATCTAATTGACTAATGACAATTGAACAAAATTAAGCAAAGAAGATATCAATAGGAGAAAATAGGGGTTGATTGGATAGGTGCAAGATAATTGTCTGGGATTTAACTCTCGTTAATTCACTTCTAATGTTCAAATTTTTAGTAGAAACTCCTCTCTCGATTTAGTCTCAACCTCACAATATGAATCAATTTATGCTCGGTGAAGATATGCACGAATTCATAGTGGACTGGTCTTTAGGAGAACCTCTTTCGATTATCCTCCAAACTAGGTCTAAACAATAATTCACCCAGCCTCTTTCGATTACTAAGAAGAACCAATGAATTCAACCAACAAGATGATGCAAAATATCACAAGTTATGCCTCTCTCGATTACATAAACATGTGAATATAGATGCAATAATTAAATCATCCAAAATAATTCAATACATAAAAAACTAGAGTTAATATCCACAAACAATCATCAAAACACCAAATCCATCAATCCCTAAAGAGAATTACTCCATAGATATGGAGTAATTTATCACAAATATAAAGAAAAGTATTAAACGATCCAAACTCTTGTCTTGAGTGAGGATTGAATGATGAATTCCTTGTGCTTTGGCTTCTCCACCTTCTCTCTAGCCTCCTTAGGTCTTAGATGTTTCAAAAGTCCAGAAAATACCATTTTTTTATGTATTTATACTAAGTAGGGCCAGGCCCAAAAGAAATCACATTTTCCTAGCTGAAATACAAAAACTTGCAAACTTATTGTATTTCATGCGTCGAAATGTGCGTAGCAGGGTGCGTAGCATTAGTGCTTTTTCCTAACATACCCCAAAAACCCAGTCTCTAAAGTTTGCTATTTTTTGACAGATTTTTACATTGATGTGTTGCACTGTGTGTCGCCCAGTGCGCTGCACTAGTGCATTTTTTCAGTAAATTATTCTTCCTTGAATTTTGACCCCAGAAGTGATCCTCGACCCCCGAACACGATTCCGGCTTATTCCTTTGGGCTTTTACTCAGACTTCAAAGCTCCAATCAGCTCGAATTAGTTCCATAACATCTACATAGCTTGGAATCACTCCTACGAGGCATAAAAGACACAATTAGTGTAAAACACTAGCAATTAACGCTCAAACTCAATTAAAGTGCAGTAAATTAGAATATAATAAATGACTAAAACATAAGATTATAGCATACCATCATGCATAACGGACTAAATTGGAATTATTGGTATGGTTTTGTTGTTGGTGTGAACTGTAGGTCTCGCATTTGCAAGGAACTGTTCGCAAATGTGAATACGCATTTGCGAAGTCGAACTTGCATTTGCGATAAGGGGGTGGACAGGGCAGTCTTCGCATTTGCGAAGAAATGTTCACAATTGCGAACATCCCAGGATCGCTTTTGCGATGACTTGGTCGCTCTTGCGACTGCGCACTAGACTTAGGCAGGTTCACAAATGTGAACCTTTGACCACATTTGCGATGGATTGGGACCTCGCAAATGCGATGTTTTTGTCGCATTTGCGACCTATGTTTCGCATTTGCGATTATCGCAATTGTGATACCTACAGATGGGTAAAGATGGAAAAATCGGGACTTAACTCATTTCACTCTATTTTTCCAACCTAACACACTCTAGAGGCAATTTTCTTGAGAGCTTTTCTTTCCACAATCATTGGTAAGCAACTTTAACTAGTTTTCAATCAATTCTCATTACTTTTCCTGAAATTTTAACATCAAATCTAGAAATTTCATGGTAAAAATTAGGAGTTTTGGGTAAAATTTAGGAATTTGGTTAAATGGAGATTTAGATCTCAAATTAAAGTCGGATTTTGAAACAAATCACATAAGCCGGCTCAAGGGTGAATGGGTAATCGAATTTTAGTCTGAATTTCGACCAATCGTACATGGGGTTGACTTTTGTTGACTTTTTCAAAAATGATCAAAATTGAACCTTTTTCATTTTCTAAAGCTTAATTTGAATTGTTTGAATGATATTTGGCTAGATTTGGTTGGTCTGGAGGCTTGTTCGAAAGGAAAAGACGTGGTTGAGTATTGATTTGGTTGCGGAAAGAGGTAAGTGTCGTGTCTAACTTTGACTTGAGGGAATTTGAACTTGTTGGTCTATCTGCTACGTGAAGTATGTGGGAAAAAGCGTATATGCAAGGTGACAAGTGTATATGCGTTGTCATGGGTTAAAGCATGCGGGTTGGGCTATTTACCTTTACGTCATTATTTATTCCATGTTATATTTCATTACATGCTTGATTGCTACATGTCCTTACTTATTATTCATGCCCTACTTGTTATCTGTTATTTAATTGCTACTTGTTTTGATTTATTCATTCCTCACTCAATACCTACTTACCTTCTACATGTTCCTACCCGTATTAGTTGTATATCTGCATTTTCTCATATTTTTACCTATTTTTATTGTCTTTACATTGCACTTCATTATGTTATTCCGATTGTGTGAGTCCTTTAGCTATTCTTGAAATGATATTTTTCGAGGTTTTTGAATACGAGGTATTGGGTATTCTTTGTTTGTACGGGTAGTTCTTTGAGGTTCTATACGCTTTATTTCCTTTGTGTTGAGATTACGGAATTGGGTTGTGTTGAGTTGTTCGTGTTAATGAGTTGGTATTGGGAACGGGTTGCGTGCCGCAACAGTATTAAAATGAATTGATAATGAAAACGGGTTGCACGCCGCAATAGATACTAATATAATAAAATCGGGTTGCACGTCGCAAAAGATATTGTGAAATGATAATGGGATCAGGTTGCATGCCACAACAGATATTGTGATAAATATTGGAATCGGATTGCACGCCGCAACAGATTATATTGTGTCGTAGCTGTAGTGCTTTATCTCGGTACTGCGATATGGGACAAAGTTAGTGATGAGGACCAAAAAGTACAAGTTGATTCACATCAATTAAGAATAACATGGCCATTTCTCTTTTTTAATAACGTCGTACGCTAAAGAAATTGTTAGTTCACAAATTCCTCTTTTTTGTTTTTATTTCATAGCATTATATAAGCATCTATGTAATATTATCATAGAGGCATATATGTATATCATAAGAGTACATAGCATATTTGACCGCTAGTTCTTATTTTCTACATGTATGCTAAGGGTAAGGTTTGTCTTGCGCTCACATTAGATGAACTAGCTAGGTAAGGTCGAGTCCTCTTACTTGTACTCTTGTTTTTGAGATTTTTATTATTAATAAAATATGCCACCAACACCCGGTGGTATATCAGCTTTAAATAATGCTCACAGTTTTATCTACTATCTTTGTAACTTTTTAACTTTTTACTTTTCCACGTTATACCTAGTTTCTTTCACAGTAAGTAGTGCAGAAGATACAATACTTGAGAATAAAGTGGACACCACTTGTCTAAAATTATCATGTTCCATTCAGGTTAAAGCATAGCACTTTCTGTTCAACATTTTTTTCCGGTGAGGGAAGGGGGGCTGTGAAATCTGTAAATTTAATCATGCTGAATTACCAAGCACTAATATGGAGAAATAGTTTCTCTTGTTTGTTTTTTTGTTGCACGGAAATTGCGGAGAAAAAATTGTACTTCATTTGTTTGACATTGCATCCCTTTGAGCTCGAACTTTGAATTACAAACAAGTGTTAACTTTTACATGATTTTGGCAGAAATAGAAACGAAAAAAGAATTATTTTGTACTATCCTACTTGACTACAGCAGCAACAATTTCCAATTTGCAACAAATGAGATCTAAATATGTGTCAATTGACAGCTTTTAAGAGTTTCTGGAACTGTGCTAAATGAAACTTTCACCATGCTCGGGCTTTGAGAGATGACTTGGCTAAAGAGAAACAGTTTTCCTTCTGCTTCTTGTACTCATTATAGCGCAGGAAGAAATAACTGATGTAATCAAAATCAATGGGTGACATTTTCGCCTGGGAATGGCAAAAATAAAAAAGATCAAAATGTAAGGTTTTCTTCGGACTGCATCCAAATATATATAGCATAATAATATTACCTGGATCAAAGCCCAGAGAGCCCAGTATAGGTGTGAAGCAAGCATGTAACTACTGGTCTCAGCATATAAAGCTTCAAGGTCCTTCTCAGATAACTGTAATCAAAGAGCAACTTCAGATGTACTTTGCCAAATGTGCAACAGTTGCAAATTATTGAAGAGTAGCTCTTGGGAGTAAAAGAGGCATTAAAGAGTATTATTTTCCAAACATCACTAGGTGCATGTAAAGCTCTCTGATGAAAGAAAATTAATTCTTCCGGACTTGATTAGAAGAAAGTCTTTCAAACTTGTAGGACACTAAATTATGACGCCGTCATAAAACCTTCATTTTTGGTCAATTAGATAAGGCTTTCTCCGAGATTGTTTTGCACAAGCTTTCCATCCATGGAACTTCTCCATCACTTTTGCTATATTATAACCTCCTCTGTAGCCTTTCGAATGCTTCTGAATTGTTTTTTGGGGGGGCGAAATAGTTACTTCAGAAATAATAGCACTAGACATGTCCACTCAGCTATACAACATGCACAAGTATAAAAAGTTCTAACATTCCCCATTTACCTCATTCGATTGGTCAGGCTCCAAATAGTGCCTGAAGAAATGAAACTGCTCATCCTTACTTGGATATCTATATATTGAACCATCTCCAAAATTAGTCTTCATTTACAACAAAATATCACCATAAAAAAGAGGGAAAAAAGGGGACTGGAGGACAGAGAAAAAAAGATATAGAGAGAGGGAGATGCAACATACAAGCTGTAATCACAGTCATAGCCAGCATATTCATTGAAGTGATTCCCTAGGTCAAAACCCCTATAATTGTAGGATCCGTACTCAAAATCAATGAAATACAGCTTTCCTGGTTTTTGATAAAAAGAAATGAGGTTAGTACAAACAGTAAAGTTCAGCGTTAAATCGTAACTAAGAGCAAACTCATCAAGCATTATTCCAATACGATAACAGACACCAACATCAAATTTAGAAATGTAAATCATTTGATGCAATCCTAAAAACCAGGTTAAAGACTTAAAAGATCCTTCATATATATTTCTTAATGGGATAGACTATTTACTTGATGATATTAATCATTTGGAGAATTTGTCAAATGAAACGCATAAACGGAAGCCGGAGTGACCTGGTAATCCATTGAAAGACTTATGTTGCGTCTATAACATAAGAGTATAAGATTCGCATTGCAGAAAATTAGTTCTCTTACTAAACAAATAACCTTGAGGAAGACGAACAAGAATAGTGACCAGAAATAGGATCATGTAGGCATAAACATTTACAGAAGTAACACCAAATAGGATGTCCGCAATGTGCATAAACAAACAACGTCATATAGATAGGGTTTTCTTCTCCAATAGACGAAAAAGCATATGGAGGTTCAGAATTTTATCATGAGAGGGGAGTGCGGGAGAACAAAGGAAGTTCTAACACAAAATGTCACAACAGAAGAAATCACCTAGATCAAGATGTAAATACAGTGGAAAGCTGGACCATAAGTACCTGTATCCTCATTAAGCATCAGATTTCCAGAAAGTAAGTCATTGTGGGCAAAAACCACTGGGGCGTTGAGACGGTTAGTCAATTCCTGTTCCAGAATTGCACGTCACTTTTGAAACATAAGAATATACCATCCAATACATAGCTATTTTAATACAATGCCAAATTACACTTTGTATTATCATCCGCTTTACGTCAATGTAAGTATTTAAGCAGATAAATTAATCATAAAGAAAACTCCTCAAGTTAACTTACATATATTTCAGGTTTATTAAGTTCAAAACTATTTTAAAATTTTGGAGATGTAAGACAAGCCAAGAAATATACACCCTATTTGGAAAATAAGTTCTCTTAACTTAGAAACGTACAACATTTGATCTATGCCAGCTTTTGGAAGTGCTTAACAACAAGATAGATGTAAAATGGAAATATATACAAAGTCATTCAATTTGAAGCAGTCTGCACCAAAGCATGATGGGAGGTGAGTCTACACCTAAAAACATCTTTGAAGTTCATAATGCCGTAGCTGCCATAGGAGATGCCTAGATCCCTCCAGGAGATAAAAAGAGAAAAACAATAGTTGACTTCAGAAAGTGATGCACTGGTGATGGTAGGCTAGAATCACGTGTTTTAGTCGTAGTTTGCACTCTAATTACTGCACTTTACTTGTGTTTGAGCTTAAAATGTTAGTGTATTGTACTTATTAAGTGTTTTATGCGGTGCAGGAAGTGATTTCGAGTTAAAAAGATATTCGGGAGCTAAATTGAACAAGTTGGAGCTTTGAAGTCTGAGTAAAAGCCCAAGTGATTAAACCGGGATCGCGTTCGGGGGTCGGGAACCAAGTCTGGATGTCAAAACGCTAACAAAACAAATCACTCTGGAAAATTTGTACTGCCGCGCCGCATGGGGCGGCGCAGCAGTGTATTTCTGTTGTTGCCCGTCAGAAGCTGCTCTCTGAACTTCTCCACAAGCGCCCCGCATGGGGCGGCACGCCTGTGCAATTTTCTCAAAGTATTTGTCCTGTTTCGGCTAGGAAAAGGTAATTTCGCCTGGGCCCAATCTACAGGGTATAAATACACCAAAAAGACGTTTTTGAAGGGACTTTTGACCGAGGGAACTATTAGAGAGCATTGGAGGCTCCAAGACACAGGATTTCATCATTCTTCCATCAATTCAATACACGAGTTTGGAGTGTAACGTTGGATTAATGTTTTCTATGTTCTTAAACTTACTTGTGATGACTTTCTTCATATCTATGGAATAGTTTGCCTTAGGGTTTGACATGATTTGGTAATTTGGTTGTTGTTTATGGATTTGATTACTATTTAATTACTTGAATTTGTTGGAGGAGCTTTAATAGAGTTGTGATTTTATTCTTTATAGTGTTTAATCGAAAGAGGAACATCTTATTGAATATCATTGCAGCGTATGCCTTAGTTTATTTTGGTGATTATTTGAAGTAATCGAGAGAGCTTTTTGAGTTACCGTTTAAATTAAGATTAAGAAATATTCATGAAAAATTTCTCTTAGATCATTCCTACCAATAGATTCTTGCAAGTTTCGCCGCACATCACATTAGTTTATTTGAAAGATTTAGATTTAATCGAGAGGAGTCTGAATCGGAAGTATAAACTAACCACCTATTGAATTCGTGATAATCGATAGAACCTCAAGAGTGAAATATAACAGTATCATATCCAGAATAACAACCTTGCAGCTATCACGTCAAACCATTGTTCCTCACATTGATAAGAACCCGACTTTGCTAATCTCTGGTTTGTTACAGTCAATCGCCAATTGCTTTACTTTAGTAGTTAATCGTAGTTTATAATCATTACAAATCAAGTTTTGATCATCCTGAATAGCATTAAGCTAGAAATTACTTGAGCATTGTCTAAATCCAATCCCTGTGGAGACGATAATTAATCTATACTCTCTTTGGCTAGCGAGCATTAATTTCGTGTTGCGCTTTGCGCTCGTCAACTGGGCATCTTATAGCGCTATTGATTTCTCCAAAAGGGGGTGAACGGAAAATTGCTAGCTTATGGTTTCAAACTAGCATATCTGTGAAAGCAAACTGATATAATACAGATCAAGAAAAACTTTAATTCCTTGTAGGATTGAAATTTGCACTGTTATGAAGAAGAGAAAGAAAGAATCCCCTCCCCCAAGTAACAGCAAATAATAAATAGAATAATAACCAACTGCAGGCTCATGGGAAGTTGAACTACCTTGAGCGCTGTGATTTCATTATGAACTTCCTGGAACAAAATTGTCTCATACTTTGACTTCTTCTCACCATCATCAAATTGGAGAGTTGATGCTGCAAAAATGGAAACACGCTCAGGCATGAGATGGATCTTTCATGGTAGCAGTTAATCTGATACAAGCTTTCCAATTATTGAGACTACTAGGAAAAATGATGTCTCAGAATATATATTTGTAAAGGAGTATTCAGTAAAGAAGGACACACCTTTTCTGAAGAACTTGAGCACATCATTCCACAGTTGAGGTTCTTTGGAGCCTGGAATTTCCACCTGATGGAACTTTCGAAGTTGCTTTGCTATTTCAGCAGCAAGCTTAGGATTTCTCATGTCTGTGAAGAAGTTAAGAAAATGGCAACCAATATGCATATTATAATAACAACTGAGGTTGGGAGAAGTGAAAACTGTAGGTATCCCTGAAAAACCGAGGGCCAGAAAATTATTTCGACAACCCCAAGATACACATAAAGTAACACGTAAGTGCAACAGGCCAAACAAAAGCTCTTGTGAAAAGACTTAAAAGGCAACTTTTGTATTCTAGTCCTGCCGCACGGGCTTATAAAGCTTTCCTTTCTAAAGCTCTCTTCTCAACCTAGTCCATTCATAAGTTTTATAAGATTCAGAACACAGCCTTCTTTTCTATTAAACTACTTCAGAAGAAGAAGAGAGGCAGACACAGAAAGATGACGAAGTGACGATGTTGATCAGGCAAAGAGAGATGAATCTTGAAGAGAGGGTTGTACAAATGAAGATGGCTGGTCAAAAGTAACAGGCTTAGGATAATTAACTATCTCGAAAGACTACATATCTTTTATGCTCATTTTGGTTGCTGATTATAAAAGCAATACCAGCCTATGCAATAAGCATCTTTTTATTTCTTCAAATTGGACCAAATAATATTACATTCTTTAAGAGATCTAACAACTACTACAGCATGAAACATGGACAGAACATGTCAAGCATATGGTATGGACTATTTATTACCAGATGTAGCTCTTTCAGCCCTTATGTGGATTCTTTGGAGGGAGAGGAAAAGAGAACATTTGAAGAGGTGGAAATGAGTCAGTACAGTGTAGAGCATATCTTTTATTTTTGGTCAATTTTTGGTGCAACCACAAAGTTCTGTTAGTATTGATAATTAGGCTTCATTCATAGAGAATATTCTTTTTCTTTAGGTTTTTACTTTTTGTAAATAACTAGTATACAGGATGTTCCCCATAACATCAATAAATAATGGGAAGAGGGCCAAATATACCCCTCTACTTTCATATATTGTCTACATTTAACCTCCGTTATACTATCGGGCCAAATTTACCCCTACAATCAACAAATTTTTAAAAATACCCCTTGATCTATTAGTAATCCAAAATCTCCCAAATTCTTTTTATTTAAATCACTCATTGTTCTTCTTGCTCCATTATTTTCAAAAATTACTATTGATGTGAATGCTAAAGTTATTAAACTATACAAATTATTCATATTTTTTTTAAATTACCAATACACCCATTTCTCTTCTTGTAATAAATAAAATTGGTTTAGAATTTTATTTATTTTTAATCATATACACACCGTATAATTTAGTGGGTTTATTTATTGTATATTATATGCAGCTGATCATCATGTATGTACATGTATATTCAAATATATTTTGTCATTGCCTGGTTAATATAGAGTTCGATCGACTAACTTAAGAGTGCACATTGTGTAGGCATTTAATTAAAGCAAAGTTGAATTAGACAATGTAAAGTCTCCGAGGAACTTCAACTTCAATCACTAATACTTGCAAAGTCTCCATACATTTGGTGCAACGAATTCATTAAAATTGGGATGTTGTAAATACTTTTAGAATTTTAAAAAGCTACATAATTTAGATTTTTCAATTTACTATACTTTGTTTATTCAGTTGTATTATTTAATATTTTTTTCTCTTATTTTTTTTTTCTCTAATTCAGAAAGCAAGTAAATGCCAATTATTTCAAAAATAGTGGACCAAGAAGAACAACAAGTGATTTAAATAACAGGATTTTGGGAGATTTTGGATTACTTAACAGATCAAGAGGTATTTTTAAAAGTTTGATGATTGTAGGGGTAAATTTAGCCCGATAGTATAACAGTAGGGGTAAATTTGGCCCGATAGTATAACAGAGGTTAAATATGGACAATATATGAAAGTAGAGGGGTATAAAAAGGGAACTCTTTATTAGATGATTGGTTGTACAAAAGAAGCTAGAGCATCCGAAAGTCAAACCTTAAACCGAAGGGAATAAATTTGCTTTTGAAGGTTTGACTAAATACATGAAGTTCTCTTTACACAAAATGAAAACCAATAGGGAACACCACAGCATAGGATGAAGAAGGATTGGAAATTATAAATTCAATGTTCACTTTCACTTTCACTCTTCAACAAATTTAACTACTTAACAAGTTCCTTCAATATATATTTCTTTAAATTATGGTTCCGTGAAGTCTATAAATATTAAGTATTATGTTTCTCAAGAACCTTTGGAACAATTGACATTGAGAGTTCAACCTAGTAGAATATAGTGTACTTGTAGAATGTTGTGTTTGCTGTTAATGAAAGATTGTTGAAGGACTTCGATGTGAACAGAGGGCAACAACGTGTGCTATCCATTTCACATCTTCAGTGTGCGGATGATAGTCTCACTTCTCCTGAACCAGCAGCATGTCAAATAAAGTACTAGATTGATTCTGAATGTTTCGAGGCTGTCCAAAAGACTTCATGTTAATTGGTCAAAAAAAATCAACTACTACCAGTCAACTCAGTGCAAGATTTACAAGGCCTGGCAGCTATTCTTGACTGTCGAACAGAAAGTCTTCCTACGGTTAAATTGGGTCTGCCTTTTGGGGCAAAGCATAAGTCAGAATCTATATATTAGGAGGTGGTGGAAAGATGTGAAAAGAGATTATCCAACTGGAAGAAACAATACCTTTCTCTAGGGGGACACTTGATTCTTTTTAATAATGTATTGGATTCAATGCCAACAGATATTATTTCTTTGTTCCCAATGCCTGTTAAGGTAGAAAAGAGAATTGGCAAGTTAAGGAGAGGTTTCTTATGGCAAGGCATCAGAGAGGAACTTGTCAAGTGGAGCATTATCAATGTAAAGAAAGGAGGGTTGGGCATCAAGAACTTATTAGTACAGAACAGGAGCCTTTTGATGAAATGGCATTGGAGATTTAATGGTGAAGACAATGCTCTATGGTGGAAGGTTATAAATACTCAAGTTTGGTCAAGAGAATGTGCAGAGTTCAAAATGGGCCCTCCACCACAAGGAATAGGTGTGCAGAGAAATATTAGAGCTCTACAGCAAAGTTTTTCTCATAATATAGGAGTCAAGATAGGCAATGGAAGAAAAGTCTCCTTCCAGCAAGATAATTGGCAAGGGCACTCTCCCTTTAGGGATCAGTTTCTCACTCTTTATAAATTTTAGACAGGACACCAATATTACACTATCACAAAGAAGGGAGGGCAACACTTGGAACGTCACTTTTAGAAGAAAATTTAATGACTAAATAATTAGAGTGATTGAAGAATTTTTCAGTTTTTTATCAACATTCCAAGGTTTTAGCTATGAAGATCGACTAATTTGGAAGGGCCAGGCAAATGATTCCTTTACAGTTAGTTCATGCTACAGCCCGTTTTATTTGCCTTGGTGATAGATGTTCTTACGCGGCACATTCAAGGGGAGGTGCCATAGTACATGTTATTTGCGGATGATATAGTTCTGATTGACGAGATGCGAAGCAGTGTTAACACGAGGCTGGAGGTTTGAAGACAAACCCTTGAGTCAAAAGGTTTCAAGTTGAGCACGACTAAAACAAATCACTTGGATAGCAAGTTTAGCGACGTCACTCCTCAGGAGTGACGTGGAAGTGAGGCTAGGTTCACAAGTCATCCCCAAGAAAGGTAGTTTCAAGTAACTCGGATCTATTATCCAAGGTAATGGAGAGATGGACGAGGATGTCACACATCGGACCGAAGCGGCGTGGATGAAATGGAGGCTAGCTTCCGAAGTTCTATGTGAGAAGGTGCCACCAAGACTAAAAGGTATGTTCTAAAAAGTGGTGGTTAGACCGACCATATTGTATGGGGCGCGGAGTGTTGGCCTGTCAAGAACACACATGTCTAGAAGATGAAAGTAGCAAAAATGAGGAGGTTGAGATGGATGTGTGGACATACCAGGAGAGATAAGATTAGGAATAAAGATATCCGGGACAAAATGGGAATGGCCCCATGGAAGACAAGATGCGTGAAGCAAGGCTGAAATGGTACAAACATGTGAAGAGGAAGTGCATAGATGCCCCAGTGAAGAGGGGTGAGAGGTTGGTCATGGTGGGCCTGAGGAGAGATAAAGGTAGGCCTAACAAGTATTCGGGAGAGATGATTAGGTATGACATGGCGCTGCTCCAGCTTACTGAGGACCCTTGATAGGGGTGTGGAGGTTGACAACTAGGGTAGAAAGTTAGTAGATAGGCATGTGTGTCTCCTTTTCATGCCATAGCATTAATATTAATATCGTATTTTCGCAGCTTCCTATCCGCACATTTCTTTAGACATATGTTGTTTCATTCGTTTTGATTATTCTATCACCTTATCACCTTATCTCTTTATTCTTGTTGTTGTTACTACTTGTTATTTCTGCCTCTTTTAATTTTTCTTTGAACTGGGGGTCTATCGGAAACTGCCGCTCTACTTTCCAAAGGTCGAGGTAAGGTCTGCGTACATTCTACCCTTCCCAAACCTTACTTGGGTCTTTGTGGGATTATACCGAATATATTGTTGTTGTTGTTGCAGCCAAAAGTCATTTACACTAAACCATGCATAGTGTGCACTACAGGCTACATATACGCTACAAGCGGAAGTTTGATTAAATGCCTACCTGAGGGCGTTAAAGTTCGTGCATCAATAAATGACTGAACCATGCCATTCCCAAAAACTCCTAGCAACTTGGCACCAAACCCAGCAGCTGAGAGGTATTGAATCGCCTAAAGACAAGTACTTAAAGTCATAAAGTGCGTATGCTTCATGTCCCCTAGGAGACATCCCATAAAAGTGTGTATGACTCATGGAGATGGCCGTAGTTACAAGAACTGAATCAACAAAACTTCTAAGTTCAAAGTTCAATAGAAACATCCACTGAAAATACAGATTTCACCAACGAAGACGTGGAATTATGGGCTAAAATTATGCAAGAAATAATGTATTAACTGATCACAATAAGTTTAGCACAATGTAGTCAAAATCTAACAAGAAATATATCCGAAAAAGAAAATTAAACCTGCATTAAGATCAATCAGAACATTTAGAATCAAACAGCCGACTTCTTACATAAAATCTGAAGAATAATATATGTACAACTTCTGACAATAATCTATGGCAGCCCGGAGCACTAAGCTCCCGCTATGCGCAGGCAGTGTTATCAGGTCTGGTGGGGCTTTAAACGCAAAGCGCAAATAAAGCATGGGCTTTAATGAAGAAAGACGTAAATGGGGAAAAACTATAAATATATATATATATATATATATATATATATGTGTAGTCCTAGACTAATATCTATAAACAGGAATACAAAATATATGGACAAAGAAATTGAAGAAAATTTATGATAAAGTAAAATATCAATTGTTTAGTGTCGTCTCTTCAGGATTACGCTCATTGGCAAGGAAAAATATGCCTTAGAGCCTTGATGACAACACTAAAGCGCCCGCTAAGCGAGGCGAAAAGCTCAACATGTTTTGAGCCTCGCTTCAGGGCTTAAGCGCGCTTTAAACCCGCCTTTGATAACACTGTGCGCAGGATCCCGGGAAGGGCCGGACCACAAGGGTC
The DNA here is from genome assembly GCF_000390325.3 of Nicotiana tomentosiformis. Lineage (NCBI taxonomy): Eukaryota > Viridiplantae > Streptophyta > Magnoliopsida > Solanales > Solanaceae > Nicotiana > Nicotiana tomentosiformis. Next base: position 56,027,300 of record NC_090816.1, on the reverse strand, counting down.
TGACAATAATCTATACTATATTAAAAGCACGATGCCCCTTAGCGAAATATCGTTCGCCTTTTTACCCTTTAAATAAATTTCACATAGGACAAACTTGCAATTTAAGTTATTTTCCTAAAATTTAAGACTTTAAAATCAATTAAATTTTTGGTAATAAATTCTTCCTTATTTAAACTATGTAAAAAGTTTTTTCTTGAACCCTCCTAAGTTTCCAAGTTTATTCTAAACATTTTACGCATCGTTAGGGAAGTTTTATTTTCAAGTCTTTAACTTTTTTTATTCTGTTAGAATCGATTTAATAAACTTAAAGATAATAAAACTCAACTTTATTCAATATCTTTATAAGTCTAATACCACAGGCTTATTGGCTATTCTGGTAAGCAAAAAAGAAATATCATGCGACATAAAATTTTAAATAAATACTTCTTCTGGATTTTGGTTCGCGGTCAAAGAGTCTTTTTTATAATTTTGTCAAATTTTTATCGTACCATTGCAATGAATGAAGAGAGAAGGAGAGAAGTTATTAAACTATCCAATGTTAAATACAAACCAAGAGGACTTTTCCTATTTGTTGTTGAAGTTCATGCAGCAAAAAAGGATCAATTATAGGCACCTTCCACTCAATTAATTCTAAATTGACCCATAAGAAAATTTTGTTAGATTAAATCATTTAAATTTAACAGAACATATAGAGGTTGATACAGCGATGTTAAAAGCGATCGCTTCCTTGCTTAAGCGAGAAGAGATGAGAAGCGAGGCATCTGGTGCTTCTCTGATCTGAAGTATATCGGGTACACAAAAGCGATCGCTTCCCCTGAAAAAGCGAGAAGCGAGGAAGCGAACAAAGCGACAGAAGCGAGCGCTTCTCTTTATAACTGGGCTGCCAACTTTAATTAATTAAAAAGGCTCTCCTCCTCCTCCTCCTCCTCCTCCTCCCCTTCTTTCACTGTTTCAGTGTCCAAATAGCAGCAAAATGCTGGCGAAATTATTTTTTCCCCTTCAGTTCTTTTTCTCATTCTCCTCTTCTTCATTTTCTTTCACTATTTCAGTAATAAATTGCTGAAACATTTTTCTCTTCTCCTCTTCATTTTTCTCATTCTCCTCTTCTTCTTCTTTTTCTCATTCTCCTCTTTTCTTCATTTTCCTCCTCCTTCTTCTTCTTCTTTCACTGTTTCAATGTCCAAATAGCAGCGAAATGAAGAAGAAGAAGAAGAAGAAGAAGAAGAGAATGAAAAAAAGAAGAAGGGGAGAATGAGAAAAATGGAGAGGAGAAGAGAAAAATGTTATGAAAAAAAGGGTAGCATACTTACTGCATTTTTTGGAATACTTACTGGGAAAAAAATTTTCCCCTTCAGTTCTTTTTCTCATTCTCCTCTTCTTCTTCTTCTTCTCCTCCTCCTTCTTCTTCTTCATTTTCTTTCACTGTTTCAGTTATAAATTGCAGCGAAATGCTGCCCATTTTATGGCATTTTTCATACCATTTATTCTTAGTTGTCTATGCAGTATTTATTTTATTGTCATTCTCCTCTTCTTCTTCATTGTCTATGCAGTATTTATTTTAATTTTTTTTTTTTAAATTCCGCTTCACTTCGCTTTTCCTCGCTTCACGCTCTTCACAACACTGGGTTGATAATAAGGAAGAAACATGAACCTATCATACTTGATACTCCTAATAAATATGAAGGAGTCATCGACTAACTCCAATTAAATTTCTTATATGATAACTAAGCCTAACAATATCGAGTCTCTTTTTATTTTTCGTATTTTCTAATTTGAGTTCCAATAGGAATAAAATGAAATTCATATTATAATGGAGCAAATAGAATTCCTTTTTTAAGGCCATAAAAAATATAATATCATTGCATGATATTGAGTACAAGTTAACATATTATTCTATTTTGTCTAAGCTACTCAAGCAAATGCACAACTCATATATAGAAGTTATGATAAAGCATTTGAATACTTTTGTATGACATAATTGTTTTCTTTAGTAATTGGTTAAATGTGACCAATATTCATCATTTTCAAGAGCTTATGCGTCTTTGAAAGTATTTTATAACTCAATCACATAGTTCAATAATTTTTTGTATAACTTTTAAAATTTTATACTCATTAATATGAGTATACGCACAACGCGCGTAGTCTGAAACTAGTTATTGAGAATAAAAATTACAATTAGGGATTGACATGTAGATTTCGTGATATAAATGTGCTCGGATACTTGGAGTTGTTTGTCAAAAATATTTTCTCCGAATGAAATAATTGAACCAGTTCCCTCCCCCTCTCGTTCCCCTCACCTTGAACAATACATAATCGAAAGTGCAAAACCAAGGTATGCTGCCCAATTAACTTGACAAAATATGATACTCCGGTTGTTCCATCTTCTATTACATTATTACTATTTGGAGAGTAAACAATTTTTTCTTAGCTTACAATTTTCGAACATTATAAATGTAGTCTTATACTGGATTTGTCTCTTGCAAAAATGCAGGGTAAGAATGCGTACGATAGACCCCCGGGAAGTCCTCGTGTTGCATTCCTCTTTTCCCCACTTGTGGGAATATACTGGGTTTGTTGTTGTTGTGTATAAATGTAGTCTTAAATAAAAATTATTTATACCACTTTTATGTAGTCTTTAGATATGGACACTTTATTTCAAAAGTAATCAAGGAATCGATGTCTATACCAACAGTAAAATACTTTGAATTGTACTCCGAAAACCTTTCTTCTTTTTTAAGATAGGGGGAGTAGTTTTCAAAATGATTGGGAGGTTGACTGGCTTATTTGCCCACTGGGAGTACAAGACTTCCATGTGAGGTCTACTGTATACTCTTCTTGGTAGCAATCACACTTACAGATTAGAGGAGATCAGCAGAAGTTTATGAAGCAACACCAGTTTGACAGATCAAATAACCTTGTAGTTTAAAATGAAATACAGGTCATCCAAGTACGGTTAACTTAATTTACTCAAAAGTCAACTGTTAGCGCTCCATATGATAGGAATACTGCACGGAACAATATAATCAATAGAAGCCTCAGAAACTAACCTGTAATTCTCGTTCACGGTTAATGACATATTCAGTATTAGGACCATATAACCTAATTGTCATATTGACATTCTTTCCTTCATCTTCTCTTACAGATACTTTTAGCACTGGATAAGGAAATAGAATATTGTTAGGACATACTACAATCTCAACTGATATGTTAAGTCTTACAAATTTTCGGGCAATAAGGATTTTGAAAGTAAGAATCAGTGTTTTTCATGGGAAACAACAAACTGCACTTAATTTTAGCATGATAAGTTTGGAACGAAAATGAATGCTTACAAATAGCAAATTCTAACAAAATAAATACGCACATAGATTTGTGATGCCACCAGACACTGTCTCAACAGAAAAGTGAGAATCATCCAGATCTAACCACTGATTGAACAGGTCCTTGCAAAGTTCTCTGCATAGTTTCCAACCAAGTTCAGAAACAGAAGAGGCTGAACAAAAATCAGTCTCAATATACAGGTGCAGGCCTATGTATTATATATACGTTTGAGTGTGGGAAGAAATATAGAGTGCATCCACTTTAGATACCTGTTTCATCAGCCTGTTAACTATATACCATTTAATTTCACATACAGAATTAACCAGAGAAAGACATTTTTCTTTATAATAGTGGTGGCCATACAAGCTTATGCACCTAGACTTGTTCAGTGGATACCTGCTGCCTCCTAACAACGCATGTGGCAGGTAATTTACCATGTAAGGCTTAGACAAATGGAAAGAATTCACCTAGAGCCACCTCCACTAGGATTCAATCCTAGGTTACCCAGGTTGTTTCCAACTCACAGACCGCTAGACCACCACCTTGGAGGCATAACTAGAAGCCACTAAAAGAGAATAATATTGTGTTTTGATTCTTCTCAAAACTAAAATCCACCCTTGAATAATACGTCCTTTCCGTCAAGCTAAGTAAAATAGATAAAGTTATGAACTCATAGCTAATAGTATAAGCTTGCTAAAAATTACTAACATTCCACTAATATTTCTTTTTGAGAAGGTAACAGATTCCAATATATTGATAAAATGGTGTGTGATGCTCTAGGAGCAAGTGAAATACTTCAAAATAAGCAAATACTGATTCTATACATCCAACACTTAGAATTCTGGTTTTCAAACCATAAATGAGGATTTATAATGAAAAATCTACTCCCTAAATGATAAAACATCACTTCGACATGTAGTATCATGAAGTTTTTATATCATATCTAACAGTGTTATGTGTCGATAACAGACTGAAGAGAACAATAACCTTATAGCTTAGATAAAGTCAACCATTTTACACTGGTCACAGTAAGTTAATGTTAATTGAACAAAACATCTGTAACCGATATATCAATCCAAGTCAAATTAAACTTTTCTTAAAGTGAAAGAAATTAACAAGACCTCCATCAATCCTGCTACTCCCTCCGTCTCTATTTGCTTGGCATGGTTAATTGGACACACGGTTAAAAAAACAGAACAAGACTTCTGCACATACGTTAACATAAATAAATACAAACCCTTTAGCAAACTTTGTTTGTATCTAGCGGCGCTTACAACAATTGATGTCAATAGCAAAATGGAAAAGTAAAAAGTTATTTATTACTAAATATAGAAAGGTACCAACCACTTTGGGACATACAAAACTGAAATAGTACCCAAAAATTTGAGAGAGATGGAGTATTTTATTAGTACTATATATAGAAAGGTATTAACGCTAGACCTTGATTAACTTTTTCTTCAGCTTCACAATACTTTCTGTCTCAAAAGCAAATATCAAACTTCAACACAGACGATCTTAATTCTCTACCTTTGTCTCTTCGTTTTTATAACGGCAATATCGAACAATCTTGCGGGGCGTAGACGACCTAAAATCTTAACCTAAGGATGTGGACCTAATTAGAACCATATTTCCTGAAAGCCAGCTAATGAGCTCCGGTGAAACACAAAAGGATATAAAACCGATCTAAAGCAACGAAAATGTGCACAAAATAAATATTTCGAAAACGTACACGATTTTGGGCTTCATTAGAGGAATAGAGAGAGAGTGATCGACGGTGAGGAGCGAAGATGGAATCTTGGAGGAAACGCTGTGGCGAGCTCCCTCTGCTACTTCCATGGCGTTCCAGATCTTCGCTGCCCCCATGTCTTTGCTAATACTATTATATATATATATATATATATATATATATATATATATATATATATATATATATATATTATCCTATGCACTAATTCAGTTCTTCTTGGGTCACTTTGCGGGTATTACCCATATCACTTACTAGATGCCATTGGTCCCGCGCTAGCACGGGCCAATAATTTGTGTTACACTATTTCTAATCCAAATTCTAGTTTGTATTAAACCCAAATTTATAGTCTCGCATCCTGTATAATATATTAATACCAAGATTTTGGTATAAAATTTTATTCCGCTATTAATTAATACTAACAACCAAATATATAATCTCAAATTTTACACTGAAATTTTGTATAATTATTTCGATAACCAAACATCCCCTTAGTAATTATAAGAATATCTTTTGTCTGAAATTATCCATTATCTTTCTTAATACATGCAAATAAACATGGAAAACTCTTATAGATGTTGTATATAGTATCATTTATTAGAGCAAGGTTATGAAAAAAGCATGTTTTTTTAGTTTATTAAAATGACATTTATTTTGGATCAAATATGAAAAGCTAACATATACTTATTTTGAACCGGGAGAAATAATGGATTTTACTCGAGCATATATTGTTTGTCATTGTATAATGCATATCATATTGTTTGTCATCGCACTTTAGCTAGATTTAAAATACAAACATGTACAAACCACATTATCTAAGTAAAACTTCTAACATTTGAAGAAAGCAGTGAACCAAAGTTGTAACGACCCGACCGGTTGTTTTGAGTATTACAACCCTACTTCCCCATTTTCTACTCAAATTACACTTTACAGTTGTTGTTTGGCTTGCCGGGTAATTGGTTCAGGTCCGGTGAGGTTTTGGAATGAATTGAAATACTTAGTTCCAAGGTTTAAAGCTTAAGTTAAAATAGTGGCCGAATATGGATTTATGTGTAAACGACCTCGGATTCGAATTTTGATGGTTCCAATAGCTCCATGTGGTGATTTTGGACTTAGAAGCGTGTCCGAAAAATTATTTGGAGGTCCGTAGTGGAATTAAGCTTGAAATGCAGAAAGATGAAATTTTGTTGTTGCTGTGCTCGATGGTTGCGGGATTTGAAGATGTACCTGCATTCCTGCTATAGCTACCTCTTGTTCAGGGTAGCCTTAGATTTATAAAAGCTCTGTTTATGTATTATTCAAACAGACTATGTATTTATTTCATTTCCGCTTTGTATACTCTATTCTTAGAAGCTCATGATTTGTACTACCAGTTCTTGGGGAGATGTATTGATTTTAGATATTTTCTTTTAATTAATTTCACTGGAATTGGATAGATGAAAATTGGCTTACCTAACGGGTTGGGTTAGGTGCCATCACGACTAGTGAAATTTTGGGTTGTGACAAGGTGGTATCAGAGCTCTAGGTTCATAGGTTCTACAAGTCATGAGCAAGTGTCTAGTAGAGTCTTGCGGATTGGTATGATGACGTCCATACTTATCTTCGAGGGGCTACAGGGCATTTAGGATATATACTTTTCATTTTTCTTTCCTTATCGTGCGAGATTGATTCAGCTTGAGACTTAAACTCTTTGAATTCCTTCCATGTATTCGTATGCGCACATGAGCGCTCAGTATTAGTTGTGCATCGTCGTCTTGTGATTCTATGAACGAGGTTCGAGGTGAGTATTTTGTGTTTTGGTGGTGGGCCAGTCTGGAGGACTTAAGGCCATGGTTAGACCACAGCTTAAGCTCGGTAGCTTCAGTTGTAACCTGTATAATTTGACTCATATGTCCGGTAATGACCCTGTAGTGGAATTTATGGCTCGATGAGCGGTGGAATAGCTTTGTGATGAGTATGATATAACTGCGGAATGTGTTAAGACGATTTGAATGTGACGAGAAGTGTTTCCTTGAAATGTAAAGGAAAGTCATTGGGTGCTTGATTTTCGTTTTGATGTGATGTACAATATCGAGTGTTAATGTTTTGAAGGATCTTTCACGATTGTTAAAATTTTGGGACTAATTTAAATTCTCATGTCTGATTAGTGAGTTTGGACTCAGATAGACTAAGTGATTGAATAGTAATTATGGTTGCGAAAAGATATAACAAGACGTCAATTTGAGGCTAGGGAGGTGGGTTATCTCCTGGAGAGTAATCTACGTAGGTGTGTTCCTTGTAATGTGAGTGGAGGGTTTCTTTTCTGCCAGTGGGGCGTATGTGTGGAGATTTAAATTTGAATTTGGCTGAGAAAGTCAACCTGAGTATCAAGAGAATGATTGCGATCTTAGCGGATGATTTGGGGTATTTTTATGGTTGGCATTACATGAGCTTGAGAAGAATTTTGTGGCACTAACTACGGAATTATGACAGTAATAGGGTATGGATATTGTGAATTATGGAGTATTTTAATCTATGGCTTTGAGCCAAGTGGGGGAGCCTGCTATAGACAAATCAATTCATAGGTATGTGTCAAATTTTGCTTGGGTCTAAAGTATACTTGGGAATCAGTAATGACTTGCAGAGGTGGAGTTCGAAAATGACTAGAATAAGGAAAATTCCTAGTTGCGGATTATATTGCATGGATGAGTATATGAAAAATCGTGGGATGAGTGATTTGTTATTGGTGAATGATGTAATGCCCACGGAGTATGAACTTGGTATATGGTATTAAAGTAAAGTTACTTCTTTGAGTGTTGTGGTGCTAATGGAGCGCGTGTCTTTTGGCCCATTTGGGCGGTGCAATTAAATTTGAGCAAAGTGGGTGACTCCCGAAAAAATTTCAGTGGGTTTGAGAATTATATATAGCAATTGAGAATGTTTCCGGACTTATGTATGGATAAAAAAATCCGAGATTTGCGTTTGATGGTGCCTGGACTTGCGAAAATTCTATATGAATATGGATTCTACATTTTTTGTGTAAGGAAGATAAGAAGAGCAATTTCAAATTCACATAATGTATTTTTAGAGCGAGTGTTATAGTTGTGGTATTTTTGAAGGTGCTTAAGAAGAATACATTTGTTTATGGGTCGTAGGGCATTGTAGTTCTATGCTAAGGTTTGTAGGGTGAGTTGTGGGTAAAGATCATGGTATTTTAGCAAGAAGAAGTATCAATCTGAAGACAAATTCGGAAGGGACTCGGAGAAAATAGGACAACTGGGTAGTAGGTTGGATCAGTATGGTAATGGATATGATCGGTTCTTTGGGTGCTTATGATGTGGGGGTTTTCTATAGGTGCTTTGTGGCAATACACCTGGACTTGGCGACCTGCGTGGCTTGGTCGAGTTAGAGGAATTTAGTTTTAAGGGCTTGATTATATGCAAATGGATTTCAAAGTATTCTTGATGGTTTCTACCGGTGTGGAGAACGTGTTGTGTATTGTGATTTCCTCATGGAAAGAAGCAAGAGAAAGGTTTCTAACTAAAATGGCATGTAAATTATTGGTGACTCAAAGTTGATAATAAGATTCTTGTGCTTTTCACATGATGGCAAGATAGATGTTATGTGTTGTACGAAAGCTAGATTTTCATGTATAAGGTGGCAGTACAGTCCTGAAGAGAAGGTAACGAATGTTGGAAAACAAGGACGGTTTCAAATAACTAGATAAATACTATTACTACTTGGTGTTGTATGAGAAATGGGGCGGACTTCAGAAGGCGCATTGTATTTTGACTTACGGATGTATAAATTAGTATTGCGGTACTCACATGGTTGATAGACTGCTGATATTCAAATTTTGTCAAGTGGTACGGAAGAACTTTCAAAGTATTTCTCGTGGGATGATCGTGTATGAGAGAGGTGTGGAGATGGAATCAAATATGGTGATTCGCGTGTTCTATGGATTTGGAGATTGGGAGTTCCCAGGAGCAGATTGTTTCATAGTTGTGGACTGTGAAGTTGTGGCCGGAGCTAGCCGGATGATGAAATGTATTATGATTCAGTCATTATGGATTTTCGGAGGGAATTTTTACCTATTTGTGGGTAACCCGAGTTGATTTGGGGGTCCTTAGGCAGGCCCATTTAAGATGTGTATTCTACACTGAGCCGGAATGGTTGGCCTCATACTGCTATTATTGAAGGATGTGTCATTCGGTTAATGTTGAACTTATTCGTGTTCTCAAATGATCTGTGAGTTACTCATTTATGCCACGAAGAGTTGTGATTCATTGGTTATGTGCACAGATGGTGTAGTTATATTTGAGCTTTATAGTAGAATTTGAGTGTGATGACTACTTGGGTATTGCATGATTGATAGCATAATGGTTATGTCCTTTTCAGGTTTTGTGTGGTATTTTTGTCATTTGCCTCTCCGTCGTTATTAATTCGGAGCAGGGTGGCTCGGAGTATATAACATGAACCTCGTGTTAGAATTGGATGATGGTTCTACAGTGTATGATGAATTTTCAACGTTTCGTTGTGGAGGTACTTGTTAATCTGGCGGGGCAGTTCTCTCATTTGATTCATTTTTCCATGGCTGGGTACATTTGAATTGTTGCGTATTGGTGCACGGATGGCACGAGTTGTGGCTCTGAGTTATATTGGTGAGGCATGTCTATGGAACAATTGTGTTTAGTAATATAAGGTCATTGGACCTAGAATGGGTACTATCAGGTTTGATTTCGGTATATTCGGGAGTATAATATTGAAAGTCGGCTCAGAAATGGTTCTGATTGGGGTGAGAGGGCTCCATGACTTGTTGATCTGGTAAGTGGTCATGAATTTTCGCGTGTTTCTTTTATTATCAACAGTGTACGAAGGTTTTGGGATGAGGTTTGTTTCGATATGGGTTTAATACTAGTATGCAGTTGGTTTTGGAGTAGTCACTGCGATCAGGAATGGTGCTACGGGCAGGCGAGTTGTGTAATATATTGGTTGATTATATCCGTGTTTATAGTTATAGCTCGATGCAACTTGTTGGGACTTATACGGTGTGTAAATGTAGGATTTGTGTCTTGAAAGAAATTCTAAAGGTTGGAAATTAAACTTCAAGGTTTATGGGATAAGGTTAAATTAATGATTTTTAGTTGCATTGTGTAGTCAAGCTTATGTGGGATAGGGTGACGTGGGTTCACCCCCGGGTACGTGTGTGGTAAGATGGAATAGTGATTTGATGGCTTAAAAATAACTCTTGGCACGTTCGAGGACGAATGTATGTTTAAGTGGGGGAGAATGTAACGACCCGACCGGTCATTTTGAGTATTACAACCCTGCTTCCCCATTTTCTACTCAAATTACACTTTACAGTTGTTGTGTGACTTGCTGGGGTAATTGGTTCGGGTCCGGTGAGGTTTTGGAATGAATTGGAATACTTAGTTCCAAGGTTTAAAGCTTAAGTTAAAAAAGTGACCGGATGTGGACTTATGTGTAAACGACCTCGGATTCGAATTTTGATAATTCCAATAGCCCCGTATGGTGATTTTGGACTTAGGAGCGTGTCCGGAAAATTATTTGGAGGTCCGTAGTGGAATTAGGCTTGAAATGCCGAAAGATAAAATTTTAGGTAATTTGACCGGGGGTTGACTTTTTGATATCGAGGTCGAAATATGATTCTGAAAATTTGAATAGGCCCGTAATGTGAAATATGACTTGTGTGCGAAATTTGAGGTCAATCGGACGTAATATGATAGGTTTCGGCATCGGTTGGGGAAGTTGAAGTTTCAAAGTTCATAGGCTTGAATTGAGGTGTGATTCATCATTTCGATGTTGTTATGTATATTTTGAGGCCTCGAGTAGGTTCGTGTTATGTTATGGGACTTGTTGGTATGTTCGGACGGGGTCCCGAGGGGCTCGGGTGAGTTTCGGATAGTTAACAGATCAAATTTGAACTTAAGGAAATGTTGGGGCTGCTGCCTACTGGTGTGATTGCACCTGCGAAGCTTTTGATCGCAGGTGTGAATCCGCATGTGCGCGATATCAGTCGCAGAAGCGGCCAAGTGTGGAACTGGGCAGTGCTCGCAGGTGCGAGGAATTTGCCGCATCTGCGAGGCCGCAGGTGCGAAGGTGTTGGCGCAGATGTGGACTGGGGCTGGCGTGAGGCTACTGCAGGTGCGAAGGGGAATGCGCATCTGCGAGCCCGCAGATGCGAGAATGGCGCCGCAGATGAGAGATTTTAGAGGGCCGGCTGTTTCCGCAGGCGCGCATTTTTATCCACAAAAGCGGATGCGCAGGTGCAGAAATGCCTGGGCAGTGTTTAAAAACGAGGGTTTCCGAGATATTTTTCTCATTTTGGACATTTTGGAGCTCGGTTTGGGCGATTTTTGGAGAGGAAATTTTCCACACAACTTGGGGGTAAGTGTTCTTAACTCCCATGTGATTATATTCCATGAATTAATCTTTATTTTTGGTATAAGATTATTGAATCTTCAAGAGAAATAGAAGAAAATTTCTATAATGTCACAAAACGAATTTTTCAAGTTTGAATACCGATTTGGTATCGAATTTGAGTGAAATTAGTATAGTTGAACTTGTAATTGGATGGGTTATCGTATTTTGTGAGTTTCGTCGGATTTCGAGACGTGGGCCATAATTTCGGATTTTTTTGGAAAATATTAGCAGTTTGATATGGAATTAATTCCTATAAATTTTGTGGACTGAATCAAATTAATTATGATAGATTCGAACCATTCGGGAGTTAATACGCGCATAATGGGATTTCTGGAGCATTGTGTAGCTTGGTCGATATTGGATTTGGCTTGTTCGAGGTAAGTAACTCTTCTAATCTTGGAGATAAGGGTATGAACCCTGAATATATGTATTATGTGAATTGTTGGGAGGTGACGCACATGCTAGGTGACGGGCGTGCACTATAGATTTTGTGACATAATTGCATCTGTGAAATTTTGTAGTTAAATAATCTTGGCATTTTCCATGTGGTTTTATGAGTTAGAGAAATTAAGTTGAGAAGCATATTAAAAATCATGATTGAGGCTATGTGCCAGTATTATTGGGACCCACATAGGTCATATTGCTATGAATTATTTGTTTTAAATTGAAAATTCATACTCAGTCATATTCATTTCATTACATATCATAACTCAGTTTTATGACTCTATTTTAATGCATATAAATGTTTTGGGTCGAATGCCCTGTTTTACTGAAATGTCTGAGTGGCTTGAGAGGTTTATGATTGAGTGAGGCCGAGGGCCTGATTTGTGAGGATATTTATGGGATCGGGCTGCACGCCGCAGCATGTTGCATATTTATGGGATCGGGCTGCACGCCACAGCATGTTTGATATCGGCCGAGGGCCTGATTGTGAGGATGAGTGTGGATCGGGACTGCCCGCCTGTAGCATACTTTATTATTATAGCACGTGAGTTTTCCGTGCAGCACATGAGTTGTCCATGCAGATTATAGCACCTGGGCTGAAGGAGCCCCTCCGGAGTCTGTACACACCCCCGACGAGCGCAGGTACCTACTGAGTGCGAGTGCCGAGTGCGGAGTGACTGGGAGGCATGAGTGATTATGAGGTATGCCCGAGTGAAAAGAGTGATTGTGAGGTATGCCCGAGTGGCACGAGTGACTGTGAGGTTTGCCCGAGGGGCTGTATATGAGTGATGTTCTGCCCGAGGGGTTGTTTATGATTTTATCACTAAATTGCATTGCATTGGCATGCACACATGACATACGGGCATAGAGATGTATTTTTTCTCATGTTGTACAATATCACATCATTCATGATTTTTCACACATTTTGATAGATGGGCATAGTAATGCATTTGGTTTATATGGGTTATCCGAAAGGAAAATGAAATATCCTATTTATTATTGAAAAGATTTTTGGAGAAATTTATTGTTTTCAAACTATTCATATTATTGGTAACTTCGGCAAACGATTTGGGTTTTTACCGATGTATTTGAAAGAAAGAACTACTATTTATTTTGAAATCATTATTTGACTGAGTATTTTATCCCTGAGTTACTTCTGGTATTATTTGCTTTGTGTTGTTATGGATTGTTGTGGACTATTAGTTTTGGATCCGACCTTGGTGGAAACTCGTCACTACTTTCAACCTACGGCTAGGTTTGTTACTTACTCAGTACATGGGGTTGGTTGTACTGATACTACACTTATGCATATTGCGTGCAGATGTTGGCTATTGTTGTTGCTGTGCTCGATGGTTGTTGTAACGACCCAACAGGTCATTTTGACTTTTAGAACCCCGTTCCCCTAAATAAAACTTCCCGTATGTTCTTTAAATGATTTATGACTTGTGGGATGGTTGGTTCGGGATTTGGAAGTGTTTGGGTTGAAATCGGAACAATTGTTTCCTTAAGTTGGCTTTTAAAAGGCCAAGTTTGACTTTGGTCAACTTTTTGAGCAAACAAACTCAGATCAGTGTTTTGACAGTTTCGGTAGGTCCGTATCGTGATTTGGGACTTGGGCGTATGCCCGGAATCAAATTCCGAGATCCCTAGCCCGAGATATGAAATTTTGATTAAAAATAAAATTTAACTTCAAATAGTGACCGGATGTCGAATTATGTGAAAACGCCCCCGAAATAGAATTTTGATGATTCCAACAGCTCCGTATGGTAATTTTGGACTTAGGAGCGTGATCAGAATTTTATTTGGAAGTCCATAGTGAAATTAGGTTTGAAATGGCTAAAACAAGAATTTAAGTTTGGAAGTTTGACCGGGGAGTTGACTTTTTGATACTGGAGTCGGAATACAGTTCCGAAAATTTTTATAGCTCCGTTATGTCATTTATGACTTGTGTACAAAATTTGAGGACAATCGGAGTTGATTGATAGATTTCGACATCGAATGTAGAAATTGAAAATTCTTAGTTTCCTTGAGCTTGAATTGGGGTATGATTCGTGGTTTTAGCGTTGTTTGGTGTGATTTAGAGGTTCGACTAAGTTCGTATGATGTTTTAGGACTTGTTGGTATATTTGGTTGAGGTCCCAAGGGCCTCGGGTGAGTTTCGGATGGTTAACGGATCACAAATTAGACTTAAACAGCTGCTATAATTTTTTTCTCTTATGCTCGAAATTCTGGGCTATGATCGGGCCCAAAATCGAGCTCCCAAGATCGAGTTCCCGAGATCGTGCTCCCAAGATCAAGCTCCCGAGATCGAGCTCCCGAGATCGAGCTCCCAATATCGAGCTCCCCGAGATCGAGCTCCCAAGATCGAACTGGGTAGATCTGTAAGGTATAAAAACAGAGGCATTCGACCCATTTGCCATTTTTGACAAACTTGAGCTTGAGCAGAAGCGACGTTTGGCAGATGTTTCAAGGAAAGACATTTGAGGTAAGTGATTCCAACTCGGATTTGGTCTATATACACAAATATATCATTATTTTCACCATTTAATTAGTGTTTTGAGATTGAAATTTGGAAAATTTTAGAAATCTCATAGAAACGAATTTTTGAGATTTCTGTATCGATTCGGAGTCGGATTTGAGTGAAACTAGTATGGTTGGACTCGTAATTGAATGGGTTGTCGGATTTCATAAATTTTGCCGGATTCCGAGATGTGGGCCCCACGGATGAATTTTTATTAATTTTGGGATTTTTATTTAAAATGTAGTATTTTCTTATAGAATTAATTCCTATAAATTTTAGTGATTGTATCAAATTATTTTGGCTAGATTCGAGCCAGGCAGAGTTGGATTATCGTGAAAAAGGCCTTATAGTGGATTAAATTGGAGCAAGACGAGGTAAGTCTCTTGTCTAATCTTGTGAGGGGGAAATTACCTCCTAGGTGATTAAAAATTAAATAATTATTGCTAATTGTGGAGGGCTACGTACGCACGAGGTGACGAGAGTCCGTGCGTAGCTACTATTAAATGCTAAAGTCCGGGTAATTTAGGACTCAAAGCATGCCTTACTTGTGTAGATTGTATTCTTTGATTTATTTATATTAATTGATATCTATATGAATATATTGTGAATTGTTAGATAAAGATATTAAAGGATGGAAATCTCATATTCTTAATTTTTGTTTAAATCAATTAATTGTTAAAAAAAAATTGTTCTCCTCCCAAATTTATCTTATAATAAACATACTGTCCTTCCGGAGGCACATAAGAAAATGTCCTCCTTACACGATACTTGAACAGTTCATTACAGCTTGTAAAGTTATTTGATAAATTGGAAATTTATTGAAATTTAATTGTAGCTTGTAAAGCTATGTGATAAACTGAAATTTTTATTGAAATTGAAGGATTTAGATTAGAAATTATTTGAATTGAAGGAATTTAATTATTATACTGAGAATTATTGGAATTGAAGGAATTTAATTACTTCTACTGGTTCAATAAATTATTGTTAATTATGTGAATCATCATTGATATAAATATTTCTATTTTCATGATTATTTAATATTATTGACCCATAGTGAGTATTATAGTCGGCCATCTCGTCTCTACCTCTTCGAGATTAGGCTTGATACTTACTGGGTACACATTATTTTTATACTCATACTGCACTTGTTGCACATTTTATTGTGCAGGTACATATACGTATAACGGCCTTGTGGGCGCAGAGGTGTTATAAAAATTGTGGGGACATAGGTGAGCTGTATTCTATATTACGATCCGCAACTAACAGAATCTCCTTCAGAGTTATTATATTTTCCTGTCTAATTTGTATTCTGGACAGATGCTGTATTTTATTTTAATTCCCTAGTAAATGCTCATGCACTTGTGACACCGGGTTTTGGGAATAGTTGTGAATTGTTTAGAAATTTAGCTGCAAAAATATTTATCATTTACTCTATCAGTTTTTATCTCTACAATTTATTAAAGAAATTTTTATTTCAAAAATACTAAAATGGGTAATTAAGTTAATTGATTATGGTTGGCTTGCCTGACAGTGGTGTCCGGCGCCATCACGACCTTTTGGATTTTGGGTCGTGACAACATGGTATCAGAGCACTAGGTTTACTTAGGTCTCACGAGTCATGAGCAAGTCTAGTAGAGTCTTGCGGATCGGTACGGAGACGTCTGTGCTTATCTTCGAGAGGCTAAAGGGCTGTTAGGAATACTTCCCTTTTTGATTCTTCATCGTGTGATTCAATTTCTTTGAGGCTTATGCCTACATTTCCTTCCTATTCAATCTTATACGACGTGAAGCGCTTGTTATACATTGAGGATCGAGGAAAATTTTAATGGTACTACAAATGTAGTACAAGGTACTTCCCCTTGTGTAATTAATTGGGCTATTGTCATCGCCTTGCGAAAGGCCGCTCTGTTTAAATATCAGTACTACCTAAGGTTTGAGATTTGGCATTGATTGTTATGACGATTCGTGTGTTGTTATCACACAGTGTTTATGAAATGGAAAAATGCCTGTCTATGTGTCAGGGCAGTAAACGACTTGAAAGAAGGTTTTCTCAGTACATGATTCAGAGGTTCCATGTTTTAATTCCAGCGGAGAAAAGGCAACCGGACTATGAATGTTCATGTTGAGGGTTGATGGAGTAACGAAGCTTGATATTTTCGAGTGTGGTAGAGTTCTCAATTTTGATGTGGTGTCATCGCCTTGTAAAATGCGTTAAGGTTCGCCAGTGTTATGGTTTTCTTCAACTCGCCTTCACGACGGGGTGTTAGGAATTGGTATAGGGGAAGCAGTCGTTAGAGATCGCGGTGTGCAGTAATTCAGGATCGAAGCAGCATTTCTAGTATTGATGTCTCGAGAAGGATGATCGTCAGAAAGGTTTAAAGCTGGTAACAAGCTATTGGTTCAAATGCTACAGAGATGGATTTTGAGTTAAGGCAACAACTGGGCAGCGAAGGATGAGGAAGGACATGTGGAAGGTGCCTTGCGGTGGTTAGGTTCCGAAAAGGCCAAGTGTAAGAAAACAGAAGCAGAGTAGTTGCTTAAAGGAGATGGTTGACCAAAGGGGAGAGTGGCAAGGTAACACATGGGTTACGTGGTAGGATGATTACATGTCTTGAGGAACATTTTGAGTGATTTGGGATGTAAAATGGATAGTGACTAGGTCTACAGACTTAATTTAGAATAATGGCTGCTATATTAAGGAAGATTGGATAAAACAGGAGGGAGTTGCTTGATATGAAGAAGGATACAACATGACTTTGGATTGGAATGTATTGTCGCACCTTTAGTTGATGTCCGTGAGGAGTGAACGGACTGGTGCAGCTGGTGAATGAGCTCGGACTCAGGATGATCTACTAATTTCGTAGTAATTGCACCCAGTGCAGCGACGTTGGAATATGTCGGCATGTAATTTCCACAGGTGGGTTATCTCCTGTGAGCAGGTTAGCAGTCGCGTGGTGTTGACGAAGCTTCTACGAAGAATTCTACTACCTACCTGATAAGAGATTTAATATGTAAATGTGGCTAGTGGTTCAGAGTGTTTATTAAAGGTTAATAAAAGGATTTCGAGAAAATTTGGCGAGTTGCGTGTGCAGGATCATGTCAACGATAAAGAAAGAATCTCGGTGGATTCTAGAATTTTGTAATTGTAGCTTCAAGCTAAGTGGGAGAGCCCCATCATCTATGATTGGATTGCGTAGTGTCAAGTTGTGCGGTTTCTGGTTATCGGTGTATTGGTGGGTCATTGCAACTAAGGAAAGAAAACATCAGTGGTAATTTGAGCAAAGGATTTGGGGAATGTGTGCCATATTTGGCCTTATCAATTCATATTCAGGTTTTTGGAAGGCTCAGAGTTTATGCTTCGTGTAGATGTAATGCACAGGAAAGTGAGACAGTCAGATGTTTCCTTGATAAAGTGCCCATGTGCTAGCAGGGCCTTGGAATTGATCATGTTCGGGAACAAGTCAGAGCAAGTGACTCTCAATAACGGTCTTAGCGGGTTCAAAAATTTAAAGTGCGATGTCTAAGGATCTCGAGTTCGTAGTATGGTTGAGTATCGAGCTTTTACAGCAGATTATGAAACAAGGCTTGGTGTACTCTGCGTTATCTTTAGGTTGTGGTGTAGCATTTGAGAAACGGAAGAAAATAACTTCGGATTCATAAAAGAAGTATCAGAATGGGTATAACAGTTGAAGATGAAAAAGTACGCACAAGGAGGGGTATGAGATGATTTGTGTATTTTGAAACAGCGTGGTCTCGTGAAATAAGGTCACTTGGGATGAGTGCGGATTTGAGTTCGTGATGTAATGAATGAAGCTATTATTATTTCTAAGGCAAGTTGAGAATAAATTGAGAAAAAGACGGGTCGTCTAACAACAGTTGAATCAGCATGATGGTGGCAATGACCAGTTCCTTCAGCGCATAGAGTTATGCATGTAATTTGTGGCGGTACGTGCGAGGCTTGGCGGCCGCCGTAATTGATTTTATCTGGAGGAATTCAAGTATTATGGCATGTTATGTGTAGAGGGATCCCGGAAAAGTTATGGTGGCTTAGACCACTACTTGAGGTCGGTATTTTCTACGGATATGGGAATTCAGTCATGTGTTGCAATGGTTCTCTTGAAATGAGTTAAGAAGAAGGTTTCTATATTATGAAGTGTTTACTCTATTAGTGGTTCGGGAGTTATGATGGAATTCTTGTACTCCTGCGTATTGGCGTGGTTAAGTGCACTAAGTAGCATGGGATTCGAAAGTTGAGGATTTAAGATTTCGGTTCGGTGTTGACAAGGATGTCATGAGCTCGGATGAACATGAAAGGGATTTAGATGTTTAAAGTAAGATGTTATTGTTTTTGGCATCATCTAAGGTCGATGTCAGGTGTAAGAGACCTTGTGTATTGATTTGTGGATTTTTGATATGCTTTACAGCATTAGTGTAACCGGTAGTATGGATGTGCAGACTTGTTACTTGGTGCGAAAGGTCGTGGGAGCGTGTCTCATGAAAATATGGTGTAAGAGTGACATGTAGTCACTTGATTGAGTGAATATTGAAACCAAGTATGAAATCTCCCTATATCAGAGTGACATGTGTCTCTATATCAGGCCGGATGTGTTCATTTCAGCATAAAAGCTCCCTATGTTGGAGTATTCGGACGTGGGATGTCATTTTGTCGTAGGTTATTTCATGTAATACTATATTGTGCCGTGTGAGTTATGAAATGGCTTGATAAATTTCTTATGTGATGAGGTTCTGCATAGCGATGGTATTATGTGAGCAGGATGGCTCTCGAGATTCAGATCATATATCGTACCTTAGTTGTGCTTGAGTTTTGTAGCGTATGGCGCTGTCGGTCCTTCCAGGGATGATATTATGCACTGAGCGTGCTTGTGTCCGATATTCGGATATTTTGTAGTAATGAGCATTTTAGCTCGGTAAGTATTTTCTTATAGATTCTTTTTGTGCGGATCGGGTGGCACGCCACCGCAGGTATGTTGTTTGGATCAGGTTGCACGCAGCAACGGTATCATGTGTGGATCGGGTTGCACATCGCAATAATGTGATGTTGAGTACAGTCTCCTATATTCTATTTTGTGTGTTTGTGTCCCTTTTTCTAAGGAAGGTTCATGACACCTTTTCAGTTGTCTAATTAGTCACGTGGGTTGAGAAATCCTTTACAGAGTTCGTTTTTCTTATGTATCGTAATCGAGTCCGTAGCTTATTAGCTCATTATGGCGACATATGAGGCTTTTTGATCACGTCTGAGGTGGTTTATTGCCTGAGCAGCTTATACTTGGTGAGACGAGATTATTGGATTCAGGATCAGTGCGATCGGATTATATGAAGTGTAATAAATAACAAATACCATTATTTGGTTATAATAAGGCAATGGTTCTTGTCAGAAGGAGAAACTCAATAATTGTTGACTCGGCAGTTGATTATGAATTTCTACACATTTCTTCCATCGTGGAAGCATTTCAACAGTTGGAACATGACTTATATGTATCATGAGGTGTGTTGTGAACATCAGATTCATGGAATTTTAGCTATTGTTATCGGAGGATGTTATTATAGTCATGTGAATGATGCGGTGCATGGTCTAAATTCAACAAAGGTATGCAATCATGTATTAGTGCATCGTGTAGTGATTGTTACGACATTCATAGGTTGGAGACAGGCATGGTGGAGAATTCTAGATGTTAGAATTAGGCTCTAAGGCTTATTTGCCTAAATAAATGGGATAATTTTAAGATTGGCTCGAGTTAATGTGCTCAACTGGGTGTGGTAGCACGGGTAGGTGCACGAGGTGTTCAACAGTAATTTTGGATAACTCCGGAGCACTCCTTAGCACGTTCGAGGACGAACGTATATTTAAGTGGGAGAGAATGTAACGACCTAACCGGTCGTTTTGACTTTTAGAACCCCATTCCCCTAAATAAAACTTCACGTATGTGCTTTAAATAATTTATGACTTGTGGGATGGTTGGTTCGGGATTTGGAAGTGTTTGGGTTGAAATCGGAACAATTGTTTCCTTAAGTTGGCTTTAAAAGGCCAAGTTTGACTTTGATCAACTTTTTGAGCAAACAGACTCAGATCAGTATTTTGACAGTTTCGGTAGGTTCGTATCATGATTTGGGACTTGGGCGTATGCCCGGAATCAAATTCCGAGGTCCCTAGCCCGAGATATGGAATTTTGATTAAAAATAAAATTTAAATTCAAATAGTGATCGGATATCGAATTATGTGAAAACGACCCCGGAATAGAATTTTGATGATTCCAACAGCTCCGTATGGTGATTTTGGACTTAGGAACGTGATCGGGATTTTATTTGAAAGTCCGTAGTGAAATTAGGCTTGAAATGGCTAAAACAAGAATTTAAGTTTGGAAGTTTGACCGGGGAGTTGACTTTTTGATACCGGAGTCGGAATACAGTTTCAAAATTTTCATAGCTCCGTTATGTCATTTATGACTTGTGTGCAAAATTTGAGGACAACCGGAGTTGATTGATAGGTTTCGACATCGAATGTAAAAATTAAAAATTCTTAGTTTCTTTAAACTTGAATTGGGGTATGATTCATGGTTTTAGCGTTGTTTGGTGTGATTTAGAGGTTCGACTAAGTTTTTATGATATTTTAGGACTTGTTGGTATATTTGGTTGAGGTCCCGAGGGCCTCGGGTGAGTTTCGGATGGTTAACGGATCACAAATTGGACTTAAACAGCTGCTGTAATTTTTTTTCTCTTCTGCTGGAAATTTTGGGCTATGATCGGGCCCAAAATCGAGGCCCAAAAATCGAGCTCCCAAGATCGAGCTCCCGAGATCGAGCTCCCAAGATCGAACTGGGTAGATCTGTAAGTTATAAAAACAGAGGCATTCGACCCATTTGCCATTTTTGACAAATTTGAGCTTGAGCAGAAGCGACGTTTGGAAGATATTTCAAGGAAAGGCATTTGAGGTAAGTGATTCCAACTCGGATTTGGTCTATATACACAAATATATCATTGTTTTCACCATTTAATTAGTATTTTGAGATTGAAATTTGGAAAATTTTAGAAATCTCATAGAAACGAATTTTTGAGATTTCGGTATCGATTCGGAGTCGGATTTGAGTGAAACTTATATGGTTGGACTCGTAATTGAATGGGTTATCGGATTTCATAACTTTCGTCGGATTCCGAAATGTGGGCCCCACGGATGAATTTTTATTAATTTCGGAATTTTTATTAAAAATGTAGTATTTTCTTATAGAATTAATTCCTATAATTTTTAGTGATTGTATCAAATTATTTTGGCTAGATTCGAGCCAGGCAGAGAATCAAATTATTTTGGCTAGATTCGAGCCAGGCAGAGTTGGATTATCGTGAAAAAGGCCTTATAGTGGATTAAATTGGAGCAAGACGAAGTAAGTCTCTTGTCTAATCTTGTGAGGAGGAAATTACCTCCTAGGTGATTAAAAATTAAATAATTGTTGCTAATTGTGGGGGGCTACGTACGCACGAGGTGACGAGAGTCCGTGCGTAGCTACTATTAAATGCTAAAGTCCGGGTAATTTAGGACTCAAAGCATGCCTTACTTGTGTAGATTGTATTCTTTGATTTATTTATATTAATTGATATCTATATGAATATATTGTGAATTGTTAGATAAAGATATTAAAGGATGGAAATCTCATATGCTTAATTTTTGTTTAAATCAATTAATTGTTAAAAAAAAATTGTTCTCCTCCCAAATTTATCTTATAATAAACATACTGTCCTTCCGGAGGCACATAAGAAAATGTCCTCCTTTCTTGTGGAGCAGGCCGAACGCCTCGGCAGCATAGATGTATTTATGGATCGCGCCGCACGTCCCTCGGCAGTGTACACGACACTCTGGATCGAGCCGTACGTCCTCGACAGAAATCGTGCTTAATAATAATAATAATAATACGATACTTAGACAGTTCATTACAGCTTGTAAAGTTATTTGATAAATTAAAAATTTATTGAAATTAAATTATAGCTTGTAAAGCTATTTGATAAAGTGAAATTTTTATTGAAATTGAAGGATTTACTTAATAGATTAGAAATTATTTGAATTGAAGGAATTTAATTATTATACTGAGAATTATTGGAATTGAAGGAATTTAATTACTTCTACTAGTTCAATAAATTATTGTTAATTATGTGAATCATCGTTGATATAAATATTTCTATTTTTATGATTATTTAATATTATTGACCCATAGTGAGTGTCATAGTCGGCCATCTCGTCTCTACCTCTTCGAGATTAGGCTTGATACTTACTGGGTACACGTTGTTTTCGTACTCATACTGCACTTGCTGCACATTTTATTATGCAGGTACATATATATATAGCGGCCTTGTGGGCGCAGAGGTGTTATAAAAATTGTGGGGACATAGGTGAGCTGCATTCTATATTACGATCTGCAACTAACAGAATCTCCTTAAGAGTTATTATATTTTCCTGTCTAATTTGTATTCTGGACAGATACTGTATTTTATTTTAATTTCCCTAGTAAATGCTCATGCACTTGTGACACCGGGTTTTGGGAATGGTTGTGAATTGTTTAAAAATTTAGCTGCAAAAATATTTATCATTTAGTCTATGAGTTTTTATCTCTACAATTTTATTAAAGAAATTTTTATTTCAAAAATACTAAAATGGGTAATTAAGTTAATTGATTATGGTTGGCTTGCCTGACAGTGGTGTCCGGCGCCATCACGACCTTTTGGATTTTGGGTCGTGACAGTTGCGGGATTTAAAGATGTACCTGCATTCCTGTTGTAGCTGCCTCTTGTTCAGGGTAGCCTTAGATTTATAAAAGCTCTGTTTATGTATTATTCAAGCAGACTATGTATTTATTTCATTTCCGCTTTGTATACTCTATTCTTAGAAGCTCATGATTTGTACTACCAGTTCTTGGGGAGATATATTGGTTTTAGATATTTTCTTTTAATTAATTTCATTGGAATTGGATAGATGAAAATTGACTTACTTAACGTGTTGGGTTAGGTGTCGTTACGACTAGTGAGATTTTAGGTCATGACAAAAGTATTCACAAAATGTTTTACTATACATTTGACATAGCTGTTACATAAAGAGTTGCTAGAGTTGAACTTTTCAAACTAATCATAGTAAAAGGTTTACTAAATGAAACGATACTTCTTTTTCTCTAAAATAATTTGGTTGCTTGGAAAAATAATATCTCACCTGATTTTGATGTAAGTTAACACATATAACTCTTAATACACTAAATTCCAAGCAAAAATGCCAGTTATCATATAATACAATTTTAAAAAATCAATCATCATACAATTTAATTTTTGTATATGATTGTCATTACATTTAATTATGAGTATTTTCACAAAATTAAATACATCATCTAAGTTATATAATAAAATTTATTCTTGTTCCTGACTTTTTTGTTCAGCTCTTGTTCATAAGTTGAAATTTAAGTACTATAAGGAGAAAAACTAATGAGTCTTCCACTCAGCTAATATAAGCTAAAAGTGTATTTTATGTTTTACAGTAGCAAAAATATCTAAATAATAAAATATTTCTTTCTAATTTACCTTTTTTATGCGGAAATTAATATAATTTAAGTAATCATAGTCATATTAATATAAATATTGCGTTCATATTCAAAAAAAAATTAATATTCTTCATGTGCACACAAACAGGGAAAATATTTGTTCCCTTTTTATTTAAGTAGAAAAGAAATAAAAGAAATACTTATTTTATTAGTATGAGTAGATAACTTCGAGAATACGTGCGTATATAATATGCTATAACCAGTTAAACTGTATCATACAATAAAAAAATTTATGCTATAAGTATATTTGACGTGAATCTACAATCTCTCTCTTTATCGGAATTCAATTTGATTAATTCTAAAGTTAAGCATTTAAATACGATTTTTCTTTTAAATTAAATTATATAATTTAAATTTTCAATGAGCAATCATTTTGTGTAATATCAAGTGGCAATATTTGTCTTGAATGTTTTCTTTAATTCTAATTAAATATGTAGTACCATTTTTTTTACCTAACATGTTCCAACTTGGGGTATTATCAATTTTAACCCGCGCCAGAAGCTATGTACATTTGGTAGTCGAAAAGTGTATAAAACTTGTATAATTTTTGTATATAACATACAGAATATATATATATATATTAGGAGTATCTATATTTTTAGGACGACTATACAATGTCATTTTTCCTTCCAACTTAGGTTTAACAAAATAAACTTATAAGATATGAAGAGGATTTTACACAAAATACAATATATTCAAGACTTATTTAAATAAGTTACAACTACTTTCAAAATATTACATAAAATACAATTTCTTATAATTGATTAACTTTCTAATTAGATTGTATACCACTTAATGTCCCTTAAATATCTCATTTTAGTATTTGCAAATAAGGATTATCGTGACAACTATCATTATATATAATATGCAAAACTATCTAAGATTTCTTAATCCACCAAGAAAATCCTTGAGTTCATAATTTCAACTATGTGTCTAACTTCCATTACACAATAGAAGTTGAGGACTTTTAATTTACTTTTAGATACGTACATCACCGTGAATGGAGCTAGATCCTTAACCCACAAATGAATGCATATCAATTTATTCCATTTCAACTCATTTACCACCACCCAAACCCATAGCCCTCTTTGTATTACTTATAAACCTATCATCATCTTGTGTATAACAACTCTCCTTCGCCATTTAATTACCAAGATCAATATAAAAATAAAGTGCCTTTTTCTTGTGATGACACAACGTTACTTCTTGGGTGTCTTTTGAGTTCTGTATTCTCGTGGAGAAAAATAGTGCAAAATAAATGAGTCCTGCAAGTGTAATCTGTGTGTCCCTCTTTTACTGTGTCACGATAATGAATTAAAAGAAGACGGAGAGGAGAGGTATATTCTGTGTGCTTCTATGTGATATACTCGATATTGTTTTTTTTTTATCTAATATGACTAAAACCCAGGTAATTAAATCCAAATAATATTGTAGAATTATATATATATATATATATATATATATATATATATATATAAAATTTGGTATAATGTATATAGTATATCAAATACTTATATATTTAATATAATAATTATATATTTCATATATATAATATCTTCGACATGTAGTATGGTTAAAGTATATTCATTACATATAAATAATATATTATGGCAGGGTATGAGGCCTGAATATAGACCTCCTCGGGGAAGAGGACGAGGAAGGACACCTTCCTATGGCAGAGGGAATATCCTGTAGTTCCATTGAAGTGATCCGGAATTTTACTTGGTATCAGAGCCATGTGAAAGAATAGAAATAGGTGCTAAGTTCAACACATTTTTCTTTAATAAATATCATTAGGAAGCAAACTACTGTTAAAAACAGTAGAAAATAAGAATATGATATGCCTCAATAATTAGATCCTCTTAATAAATGGACGATTCCTAGAATCCAAACTAAGGTTATATACCAACTAGGTACCTTAGAAAAATTAGGTTTAAAACAAGTAGTTAAAACTACTGAAGAGACCATCACAGTAGATTGTGATCATGCTACTTTTAGATTATTATCTAGAAATGATTTAGCCCCTTATAGGGAAACTCATAGATTTTTGCATATTGGTTTAATACAAGTTGCCTTCAAGCCACTCACGTTAAGAGGTTTACTTGAAAGCTTCATAATAGCTCTCAGAGATGGTAGAAACCAAAACTAGAAAAAAATTCCTTATAGGGACGGTACAAACCAGCATGACCTATGGCCCTGTTTATTTTAATGCTTATCCTAACTTGCAGAGTTCGTTAAGTGATGAAAACTCTTTAAATGCTTTAATATTAAGTATTAAACTTCATGGTTATGATTATATGCCAGGAACAGAAGTTATATGTATTTGTTATAGGATTTATTACAAACCTTTATATACTTTAAATCCTATGTGCAAGATTATGGATTTCAAAAATGAAACTATTCTTATAGAAACTAATTTCGGTAAATCTAAAGTTACCACCAGAAGACCTATTAAGTGGGATAAAGTAGATTTTCCCAAAGAATGGGTCATTGAGGAAGCAATATCTTCTTGAAATGACATGTAACGACCCGGTCGGTCGTTTTGACTATTGCAATTCCGTTCCCCCATTTACTACTCAAATTGTGAATTACAGTTGTTATTTGGCTTGCCGGGGTAATTGGTTTGGGTTCGGTGAAGTTTTGAAATGATTTGGAGCGCTTAATTCCAAGGTTTAGAATTTAAGTTGAAAAGGTTGACCGGATGTTAACTTATGTGTAATGACCTCGGAGAAATTTTGCTAAGAAAATTAAGGTTTGGTGGTGCCGAGGTAGATTAATTTTGTGTCAATTGGGTTGAACAATGCACCGAAGTGTAAAGAAAATTTTTGTCGGAAAATGATCATTTCTGCGACTACTATGCGGTCGCAGAATCACTCTGCGGACCGCATAATGGTCGCAAAGTAGAGCAGGAAGAGGGCAAGATATGAGGAAAATCTGTGGTGCACTATGCGACCGCAAACCTATTTTGCGGTGCATTATGTGATCGCAGAACAAGTATGCGGGCCGCATAATGACCGCAGAACAGGTCAGTAACGCCCAGCTTTGGAGGCCAAATTATGCGGTTGGTATGCGGACCGCATACCTGTTATGCGATCGCATAACTGCATCGTAGCTTCCATTCTTTCTAATTTTTGACCCGATCCAACTTCGATTTATAGCCCTTGAAGCTCATTTTTGAGCTAAAATCTGATATTTTAGAGAGAGGTGAGAGCATTTTAGAGAGATAAAGTGAAGACTTAGTGATTTATCCATTAATTCTTGTTCAAGGTTTGAAGATTTCACAAGAATCTTGTTAGGGCTTCAAAGAGGTAAGAATTTCTTTCCCCAATTCTTCAATTTCGAGTATGAAGTAAAGATGGGTGATTAATAGTATGATTTTTGGATGTAAGAGTATTATGTATACATACCAATAAAGTTGTGGAAAGATTGTTAATTCAAATGGGTAAGGATTGGGTTGAAAATGGTAGAAATCTTCATAGGCTTTAATTGAAGATTTGAGGGTCGAGTTGGTGCCGGATTTCAGTAAAATTTATATGGTTGGACTCATGGTTGGATGGGCGTTCATATTCTGTAACTTTTGTCGGATTCCGAGACGTGGGCCCTACGGGCAATTTTTGAGTTAAATTCGGGTTTTATCCGAAAAATTAGTATTTTCTTATGAAATTAATTACAATAATTTGTTTTTGAATTAATTGTGGCTAGATACGAGGCTTTCGGAGACCAATTCCCGTGGCAAGGGCATAGAGGAATAAATAATTACACGGGTTGAGGTAAGTAATAATTATAAATCTGGTCCTGAGGGTATGAAACCCCGAATTTTATGTCATATAATTATTTTAGAGGTGACGCACATGCTAGGTGACAGGCGTGTGAGTGTGCACCGAAGGGATTGTGACTTGGTCCGTCCCGTAAAGCTGTAATGTTGAATAACCTGTTGTTAGCTATAAGCTCTCTTTGTGTTGAAGAAATTTGAATGTAAATCATGTTAAAAATCATGCTTAGGTTATGTGATAGTACTGTCGGGACCCACAGAGGTCACTAACTGGTTGAATTATTTGCTAATTGCTATCTTGTGCTCAGTCTTGATTTTACTAGCGAATCATACCTCAGTCTTTCTTGATATTTGTTGATGCACTATGTTATCTTTGTTTGGGCTGATCTGTGTGATTTCTGAGAGTCCGAGATACTAGAGAGGTGAAGGACTGAGTAAGACCGAGGACCTGTTAGTGAGGTAAGGATATTATGGCACGTGAGTTGTCCGTGCAGGATATTATATTACGTGAGTTGTCC
The DNA here is from genome assembly GCF_000390325.3 of Nicotiana tomentosiformis. Taxonomy (NCBI): domain Eukaryota; kingdom Viridiplantae; phylum Streptophyta; class Magnoliopsida; order Solanales; family Solanaceae; genus Nicotiana; species Nicotiana tomentosiformis. The sequence continues at coordinate 55,998,970 of NC_090816.1, read as the reverse complement.
GTACAACACGTGAGTTGTCCGTGTAGATTATAGCACTTGGGCTGTAGGAGCCCCTCCAGAGTCTGTACACACTTCCAGTGAGCGCGGGTACCCATTGAGTGTGAGTGCTGAGGGCTGAGAGCCGAGTGGTCGAGCTGTTGTGATGAGCTGAGTGACTGTTGCCTGAGAGGCTGTACTTGCTTTGGATTTGTTGTTGTACTTGGTTGCTATCTATCATTATTGTGAAATATCTGAAAGAATTTATATCCGAATTACTTGAAATTGAACTGTATAAAATTGATTTGACTTAAACTGCCGGATTTGAAAGCATGTCTATTCTTTGCTGGGATTACTAAAAGTGAACTATAACTGTGTAGCTCATCATTATCTTCAGTTTCTTAGTTATTTTTGTTACTTGCTGAGTTGGTTGTACTCATACTATACCCTGCACTTCGTGTGTAGATCCAGGTGTTCTCGGATATAGCGGGTGTTGATCATTTCGCGCAGTTGATTTTCAGGAGATTTTGAGGTAGCTGTCGTGTTCCGCAGACCTTGTCTCTCCTTATCTATATCCTTGTATATTGTATTTGGTCTCAAACTACTATAGACCGTATTTTCCAGACTTGTACTCATATTAGATGCTCATGTACTCAGTGACACCAGGTTTTGGGAGTGTTGTATCGGAAATTGCTAGATTTTTGGTATTGTATTAAACGTTACGCTTTTAAATTTAAAGAAAATCGTGGGTTATTGATGTTGTTGACTTGCCTAATACTGAGATAGGCGCCATCACGACAGGTTAGGATTTTTGGGTCGTAACAAGTTGGTATCAGAGCGTAGGTTACATATGTCTCACGAGTCATGAGCAGGTTTAGTAGAGTCTTGCGGATCGGTACGGAGACGTCTGTACTTATCTTCGAGAGGCTGCAGAAACCGTAGGAAAACTTCACTTTCTTGTATTCCGTCGTGCAAATTTGTTGATTCCGGAAACTAAATTTCTGTTAATCTATTCTCTCACAGATGGTAAGGACACGTACTACCGGATCAGATGGTCAACCACCGATGCCACCAGTTAGGGCCGCGAGAGGTCGGGGTCGTGGTAGAGGTCGAGGTCGAGGTAGAGGTCAAGGTGTAGCTCGTACCACAATTGGACCAGCACCTATAGTACCACCAGTTGCTCCAGCTTAGGAGCAGATTCCAGATATAGCTGAGCCGACAGGATCAGGTCAGGCACCAACTGTGCCCATTGAGATTCCAGGCCTTCAGGAGACTTTGGCCCAGATATTGGCAGCTTGCACTGGTCTGGCTCAGGTGGTTTCGGCTCAGGCCGTAACTGCCGCTTCTCAGGCCGGGGGAGGTACTCATACCCCCGTTGCCCGTACTCTGGACCAGGTAGTATAGGGATTTCAGATACCAGGGGCACTACCAGCCCAGCCGGTTGCAGCTGCTCAGGCCCCGGTAGTTCCTGTTATGGCAGATGATGAGCAGAGAAGACTTGAGAGATTTGAGAGGCTTCGACCTCCATCTTTTAGCGGTGCTGAGTCAGAGGATGCCCAGGGTTTTATGGATAAGTGTCAGCGGATGCTTCGGACAGCGGGTATTTTGGAGACCAGTGGGGTTTCATTCACTACTTTTCAGTTTTCTGGGGCTGCCTTCAGATGGTGGGAGTCTTACGAGAGGTATAAGCCGGTCGGTGTAGCACCCCTTTCCTGGCAGCAGTTCTCCAGTCTATTCCTGGAGAAGTTCGTACCTCAGTCCCGTAGAGAGGAGCTGCACAAGTAGTTTGAGCAGCTTCGTCAAGGTGTTATGTCCGTGACACAGTATGAGATGAGATTTTCAGAATTGGCCCGTCATGCTATCTGGTTGATTCTTACAGACAAGGAAAGGATCAGGAGGTTTATAGATGGCCTTACTTTTCAGTTGCGATTACTCATGACTAGAGAAAGAGTGTCTGGTGCTACTTTGGATGAGGTTGTTGACATTGCTCGTTGGATTGAGATGGTTCGCCAGGAACGAGTTGAAAGGTAGGCTAAGAGGCCTCGTGGTTCAGGTGATTTCAGCGGTGTTCCTTCGGGGGGTCGGTTTTACCGTGGTAGGGGCCATTCTTACAGACACGCTCAGGCGGGTCGTCCAGTTCATCGTGGTGCATCAGCTAGCCACGGTTCTTATAGTGTTCACTCAGGCCAGTCTTCATTCAGTGCACTACCAGCACAAAGTTCTCATCATGCTTCGTCTGCTCAGGCTTCTACACGTAATTCTTAGGGTTATCAGGAGCAGCAGTTCCATTAGAGGAGGGGTTGTTTCGAGTGCGGAGAATTAGGTCATTTCAAGAGAGATTGTCCTAGGGTGTTGAGTGGGGCTCCACAACAGAGTTCTCAACCAACGACACTAGCACCAGCAGTTACACTACCCGCCCAACCAGCTCGGGGTGGGGGTTAGGCAGCTAGGGGTCGCCCAATAGGGGGAGGCCGATCAAGTGGCGGTCAGGCCCGATTCTATGCTTTTCCTGCCAGGCCAGATGCTGTTGCTTCAGATGCAGTGATCACAGGTATTGTCTCAGTGTGCCATAGGGAGGCTTCTATATTATTTGACCCTGGTTCTACTTATTCATATGTATCATCGTATTTTGCTCATTATCTGGATATGCCCTGTGAGTCCTTAGTTTCCCATGTTAGTGTATCTACACCGGTGGGTGATATTATTACTATGGACCGTGTGTATCAGTCGTGTGTGATAACTATTAAGGAACTGGAGACTAGGGTTGATCTTTTATTACTCGGTATGGTTGATTTTAATGTAATCCTGAGTATGGATTGGTTGTCTCCACGTCATGCTATTCTGGATTGTCACGCAAAAATCGTGACGTTGACCATGCCGGGGTTGCCAAAGGTTGAGTGGAGAGGTTCTCTAGATTTTGTTCCTAGCAAGGCAATTTCTTATTTAAAAGCCCAACATATGGTTGGGAAGGGGTGTTTGTCATACTTGGCTTTTGTGAGAGATGTTGATGCAGATACTCCTACTATTGATTCAGTACCGGTAGTGAGAGATTTTCCTGATGTATTTCCTATAGACCTGCCGGGTATGCCGCCCTATAGGGATATCGATTTCGGTATTGACTTGGTGCAGGGCACTCAACCTATTTCTATTCCTCCGTATCGTATGGCACCAGCTGAGTTAAAAGAATTGAAAGAGCAACTTCAAGAACTCCTTAAGAAGGGGTTTATTAGGCCTAGTGTGTTACCTTAGGGTGCACCGGTTCTGTTTGTGAAAAATAAAGATGGTACTATGCGGATGTGCATCAATTATTACAATCAAAAATAAATATCCCTTGCCACGTATTGATGATTTATTTGACCAACTTCAGGGAGCGAGGGTGTTCTCCAAAATTGATTTGAGGTCTGGGTATCACCAGTTAAAGATTCGGGACTCGGATATTCTGAAGACGGCATTCAGAACTCTTTATGGTCACTATGAATTTCTTGTGATATCTTTTGGGCTAACCAATGCCCCAACAACATTTATGCATTTGATGAATAGTTTATTCCAGCCATATCTTGATTTATTTGTCGTGGTATTTATTTATGATATCCTGGTGTACTCACGTAGCCAGGAGGAGCATGCACGACATTTGAGTATTGTACTACAGAGGTTGAGAGAGGAGAAACTTTATGCCAAATTCTCTAAGTGTGAGTTTTGGCTTAGTTCGGTAGCATTCTTGGGACACATAGTGTCTATTGAAGGGATTAAGGTGGATCCGAAGAAAATAGATGCAGTTCAGAGTTGGCCCAGGCCATCTTCAGTTACTAAGATTCAGAGTTTTCTCGGCTTGGCCGGTTATTATCGTCACTTCGTGGAAGGATTCTCGTCTATTGCATCGCCTATGACTAAATTGACCCAGAAAGGTTCTCCGTTTAGGTGGCCGGATGAGTGTGAAGAGAGCTTTCAGAAGCTCAAGACAGCTTTGACTACAACTCCATTATTGGTGTTGCCTAGAGGTTCGGAGTCTTATACTGTGTATTGTGACGCGTCGCGTATTGGTCTCGGCGCAGTGCTGATGCAAGACGGTAGGGTGATTGCCTATGCGTTCAGACAGCTAAAGGTACATGAGAAGAATTATCCAGTCCACGATCTTGAGTTAGCAGCTATTGTTCATGCCTTGAAAATTTGGCGGCATTACTTGTACGGTGTCCAGTGTGAGGTGTATACCGATCATCGGAGTCTACAATATTTGTTTAAACAGAAGGATCTTAACTTGCGGCAGCAAAGGTGGTTGGAGTTGCTAAAGGATTACGATATCACCATTCTCTATCATCCCGGAAAGGTCAATGTGGTGGCCTATGCCTTGAGTCGTAAGGCGGAGAGTTTGGGCAGCTTAGCATACTTTCCGGTAGCAGAGAGGCCTTTAGCCTTGGATGTTCAGGCCTTGGCTAATCAATTTGTTAGATTTGATGTTTCCGAGCCGAATCGAGTTTTGGCCTATGTAGTTTCTCAGTCTTCTTTATATGATCGCATCAGAGAGCGCCAGTATAATGATCCACATCTGCTTGTCCTTAAGGACACGGTTCAGCACGGTGATACCAAAGAAGTCACTATTGGAGATGACAGTGTATTACTGATGCAGGGCAGGCTCCATGTGCCTAATGTAGATGGTTTTCACGAGCTGATTCTCCAGAAAACTCATAGTTCGCGGTACTCTATTCATCTAGGCACCGCGAAGATGTATCAGGATTTGAGACACACTATTGGTGGAGGCGGATGAAGAAAGATATAGTTGGGTTTATATCTCAGTGTTTAAATTGTCAACAGGTAAAGTACGAGCATCAGAGACCGGGCAGATCGCTACAGAGACTTGAAATTCCGGAGTGGAAATGAGAGCGTATTACCATGGACTTCGTATTTGGTCTCTCACGAACCTTGAGAAGGTTTGATGCTGTTTGGGTGATAATAGATTGGTTGACTAAGTCCTCACATTTTATTCCAGTCGATACTAATTATTCTTCGGAGCGGTTTGCTAGGATTTATATTCGCGAGATTGTTCGCCACAAGGTGTGCCGGTGTCCATTATTTTAGATTGGGGTACGTAGTTTACCTCACAGTTTTGGAGGGCAGTGCAGCAAGGATTGGGCACACAGGTTCAGTTGAGTACAACATTTCATCCTCAGACGGACGGACAATCTGAGCGTACTATTCAATATTGGAGGATATGCTACGCGCTTGTGTCATTGACTTTGGGGGTTCATGGGACAATTTCTGCCACTCGCAGAGTTTGCTTACAATAATAGCTACCAGTCAAGCATTCAGATGGCTCCGTATGAAGCTTTATATGGGAGACGGTGTCGGTCTCCGGTGGGTTGGTTTGAGCCGGGTGAGGTTAGACTATTGGGTACTGACTTAGTTCAGGATGCTTTAGAGAAGGTTAAAATAATTCAGGAACGGCTTTGCACGGCACAATCTAGACAGAAGAGTTATGTTGACAGGAAGGTTCGTGATGTTGTTCACATGGTTGGGGAGAAGGTTCTGCTCAAGTTTTCACCCATGAAGGGGGTGTTAAGGTTCGGGAAGAAGGGCAAGTTGAGCCCTCGGTATATTGGGCCTTTTGAGATACTTAAGAAAATTGGAAATATGGCTTATGAACTTGCCTTGCCACCTAGTATATCAGCTGTTCATCCAGTGTTCCATGTATCCATGCTCCAAAAGTATGTCGGGGATCCGTCTCATATTTTGGATTTCAGTACAGTGCAGTAGGACTGTAATTTGACTTATGATGTGGAGCCGGTGGCCATTTTAGACCGGCAGGTTCGAAAGTTGAGATCAAAGAACATAGCTTCGGTGAAGGTGTAGTGGGGAGGCCAGCCAGTCGGAGAAGCTACTTGGGAGATTGAGCAGGAGATGCAGAGCAAATATCCACATCTATTTGAGACTCCAGGTATGATTCTAAGCCCGTTCGAGGACGAACGTTTGTTTAAAATGGGGAGAATGTAGCGACCCGGTCATTCGTTTTGACTATTGCAATCCCGTTCCCCCATTTACTGCTTAAATTATGAATTACAGTTGTTATTTGGCTTGCCAGGGTAATTCGTTTGGGTTCGGTGAGGTTTTGAAATGATTTGGAGCGCTTAGTTCCAAGGTTTAGAATTTAAGTTGAAAAGGTTGACCGGATGTTAACTTATGTGTAACGACCTCAGAGAAATTTTGCTAAGAAAATTAAGATTTGGTGATGCTGAGGTAGATCAATTTTATGTCAATTGGGTTGAACAATGCACCGAAGTGTAAAGGAAAATTTTGTCGGAAAATGGTCATTTCTGCGACCACTATGCGGTCGCAGAATCACTCTGCGGACCGCATAATGGTCGCAAAGTGGAGCAGGAGAAGGTCAAGATTTGAGGAAAATCTGCGGTGCACTATGCGACCGCATACCTATTTTGCGGTGCATTATGCGACCGCAGAACAAGTATGCGGACCGCATAATGACCGCAGAACAGGTCAGTAACGCCCAACTTTGGAGGCCAAATTATGCGGTTGGTATGTAGACCGCATACCTGTTATGCGATCGCATATGCGACCGCATAACTGCGTCGGAGCTTCCATTCTTTCTAATTTTTGACCCAACCCAACTTCGATTTATAGCCCTTGAAGCTCATTTTTGAGCCAAAATCTAATATTTTAGAGAGAGGTGAGAGCATTTTAGAGAGAGAAAGTGAAGACTTAGTGATTTATCTATCAATTCTTGTTCAAGGTTTGAAGATTTCACAAGGATCTTGCTAGGGCTTCAAAGAGGTAAGAATTTCTTTTTCCAATTCTTCAATTTCGGGTTTGAAGTAAAGATGAGTGATTAATAGTATGATTCTTGGGTGTAAGAGTATTATGTATACATGCCAATAAGGTTGTGGAAAGATTGTTAATTCAAATGGGTAAGAATTGGGTTGAAAATGGTAGAAATCTTCATAGGCTTTAATTGAAGATTTGAGGGTCGAGTTGGTGCCAGATTTCGGTGAAATTTGTATGGTTGGACTCGTGGTTGGATGGGCGTTCATATTCTATAACTTTTGTCGGATTCCGAGACGTGGGCCCTACGGGCGATTTTTGAGTTAATTTCGGATTTTATCCGGAAAATTAGTATTTCCTTATAGAATTAATTACAATAATTTGTATTGACTGATTTGAGTTAATTGTGGCTAGATACGAGGCTTTCGGAGACCAATTCCCGTGGCAAGGGCATAGAGGAATAAATAATTACACGGGTTGAGGTAAGTAAAAATTATAAATCTGGTCCTGAGGGTATGAAACCCCGGATTTTATGTCATATAATTATTTTGGAGGTGACGCACATGCTAGGTGACATGCGTGTGGGTGTGCACCGAAGGGATTGTGACTTGGTCCGTCCTGTGAAACTGTAAAGTTGAATAACCTGTTGTTAGCTATAAGCTCTCTTTGTGTTGAAGAAATTTGACTGTAAATCATGTTAAAAATCATGCTAAGGCTATGTGATAGTACTGTTGGGACCCACAGAGGTCACGAACTGGTTGAATTATTTGCTAATTACTATTTTGTGCTCAGTCTTGATTTTACTAGCGAATCATACCTCAGTCTTTCTTGATATTTGTTGATGCACTATGTTATCTTTATTTGGGCTGATCTATGTGATTTCTGAGAGTCCGAGATACTAGAGAGGTGAAGGACTGAGTAAGGCCGAGGCCCTATTATTGAGGTAAGGATATTATGGCACGTGAGTTGTCCGTACATGATATTATAGCACGTGAGTTGTCCGTGCAGATTATAGCGCTTGGGCTGTAGGAGCCCCTCCGGAGTCTGTACACACCCCCAGTGAGCGCGGGTACCCATTGAGTGTGAGTGCTAAGGGCTGAGAGCCGAGTGGTCGAGCTGTTGTGATGAGCTGAGTGACTATTGCCTGAGAGGCTGTACTTGCTTTGGATTTGTTGTTGTACTTGGTTGCTATCTGTCATTATTGTGAAATATCTGAAATAATTTATATCCGAATTACTTGAAATTAAATTGTATAAAATTGATTTGACTTAAACTGCCGGATTTGAAAGCATGTCTATTCTTTGCTGGGATAACTAAAAGTGAACTATAACTGTGTAGCTCGTCATTATCTTCAGTTCCTTAGTTATTTTTGTTACTTGCTGAGTTGGTTGTACTCATACTACACCCTGCACTTCGTGTGCAGATCCAGGTGTTCCCGCACATAGCGGGTGTTGATCATTTCGCGTAGTTGATTTTCAGGAGATTTTGAGGTAGCTGCCGTGTTCCGCAGACCTTGTCTCTCCTTCTCTATATCCTTGTATACTGTATTTGGTCTCAAACTACTATAGACCGTATTTTCCAGACTTGTACTCATATTAGATGCTCATGTACTCAGTGACACCAGGTTTTGGGAGTGTTGTATCGGAAATTGCTAGATTTTTGGTATTGTATTAAACGTTACGATTTTAAATATAAAGGAAATTGTGGGTTATTGATATTATTCGCTTGACTAATACTGAGATAGGCGCCATCACGACAGGTTAGGATTTTTGGGTCGTGACATGACACTAACAGTGAAATCACAAAAGTTAAACAAACTTCTAATGGAACTGTTAAAATCAGGTTCAATGAACCCGATCAAGTTGATAATATAAGTTATTCATCTAGATTAACCAGATAAAATTCCTCTTATATTTCACCTGTTGATTATACTGTAGATTTTTCATCAAGAGCATCTACATCACAAATCAGAGAAAATAATAGAATAGATGTCATAAAAATTAGTACATATAATATTGCTAGTGCTATTCCTGATCCAACTAAATCTGAAATGGATTTTTCCAATGGTTTAAATGGATAGAAACTAAATAGATTTTAGTATGGGTTCACCGACAAGAAAAATGATTTCTGAAGAATTTAAAAACCCAGATGGGAACTTTTCAGAATTTTTTTTTTTGGTAATTTTGATGAGAAATTAATAAATTTCTTCCAAAATGATTTTTATAAAGATATTAGTAGTCACAATAAAATGATTGCTTTTATACCATGGTTTATGTCTAAATATGTTGATGGTTATATTTTTATGTTAGAAAGAGATTATAAACTCACTAATGGTGAAATTACTAAATTAGTTTTCCCCCACAAAGCTCTTTTCAAATGGGAGAAAAAGATAGAGTAATTATTTCACAGATTTTTTAAAATTATTTGAAGATGATATTGGCAAAATTACTGCTAAGAATTTGAATACTATGCTCACGCAGAATAATTACACGAATATTTATATTAGTATTATGGGTGAACAGATTGTTTCTATTAATGAAAGACTGGACAAATTAATAACAAAAGTCCAGAAGATATCTAGGAAGGATACCTCAAAAGGTAAAGAGCAAATTGCTACCGCAAGTATCCAACCTCCTCCTGAGGTCAAAGACTTTAAATTAAGAAGTCAAGAAGACCTGGAGAAGTTATTAGATGAAAAATTTGAAGGATTCAAAATTAGTCCTTTAAATTTAGAACACCTATCTGATGAAGATAAGAGAGTAAAACTCTCTGATGAGATTAATAAAATCTCAAAAAAGTTTTCTCGAAAATCAGTCCAAAGGATGTTCTATTATCCTAAGCCAACTCCTCAAGATGTACTCATAGAGGAGCCTGATGCTAGTCATTTTTTCCAGAGTTATAATGGCACAGAAATCTATGAATGGAATATAAATGGTTTTACTGACCAACAAATTTACACTCAAGTACATAGGATGCTTATGTACAACAATATCTGCAAGGTTAATAAGAATTCTGAGAAAACCATTGCTGAAATGATAGTGGCAGGTTTTACTGGCCAATTGAAAGGCTAGTGGGACAATTATTTGATGAAGGAACATCGCGCCGAAATTATGAACGCGGTAAAAGAAGAAGAAGGACAGAATGTTCATCATTGTGTCTATTCTTTAGTTCTTAATATTATAGAACATTTCTCTGGAAGAAGGTCAGACAATAGTGAGACCTTAAGGACTATACTCCAAAATCTTAGATGTAATACTTTGACAAATTTTAGATGGTATAAGGATATTTTCTTATTCAGGGTGATGGAATTACCAGAGTGTAATAGCACTCACTGGAAGTCCAAATTTATTGATGGACTCCCAACACTCTTTGCTGAAAGGGTTAGAAAAACTCTTCGTGGAACAACAATGAGTATAGATTATAGTAACTATTCATATGGAAAGCTTATTAGTGTAAGTACACAAGAAGGCTTAGCTCTTTGCAATGAAATTAAGTTAAGCTAGGAAATTAAGAAATATCGTCTTAATGAAAGACAATAGTTATGGGAGTTCTGTGAACAATTTGTCATAGATATCCCTAAGAATAAAAAAGAGTCTCATAGACATAAGAAAGAACCTTATAGGTATAAAAAAAATAAAGGATCTTTTGATAAAAGAATTGAGCGGAAGGAAAAGAGAAGAAAGACTTATAAATATAGAAAGGATTTTATAAAATACAATAAGTCTGATGCTTGTTACAAATGTGGTAGAATAGGTCATTATGCTAGAGATTGCAAAGTCAAGGATAAGATTAAGAACCTTGATAGAGATGATAATATTAAGGACTTTTTATATAAGATTCTGTTAAATTCTTCTTCGGAAAATTCTCTAGAAAATAGTGATACAGGAGATTCATCAACTGATGAAGATCTAAGGGTTCTATAGGAGGAAGAATACATTTTCTCAGAAGACGAATGTGGACCCTGCAAACAGAATCAGAATTAGTGTTGTAATAACAACACAGATGATGAATTTTTTAATATCTATTCTCAATTTAAGGATCTAGAAGTCAATGTCCTGACTAATGATAGTTTATTAGAACTTCTCAGGGTTATTAAAGATCCAGAATTAAGGTCCCAGATAATTGATCAGATGGACAAAATTCAGGATAAAATTCCTACAAGTTTAGAGATTGAAGAAATTCATTCTCAAAAAGGACCATATACGACGTCTGACGTTAAAAGGATTTTAAGAGAAAAATTCCAGGCCATTGATAGGCCAACTACTGTTCAAGATTTAAAAAATGAGATTCATAATCTCAAAGGAGAAATCTCGAACTTAATTAAAGGCTTCAATATAGCCTTAGATAAGAGAATTATTAAATTAGAAAATTCTCATATCCCTATAAGTCAGGAATTCAGTACTAATATTACTAAAGAAGGTTTTGATAATATTAATGCTGGTACCTCTAAGCATACGACAAAAAGTAATTTTTTTTAGGAGCAGTTAATATGGATGATAATGAGTTTTTTTACAAAAATTCCAGCTTTTTATTACTCAAAAATTCTTAATAAGACTTACTCTTTTGATAGACTATAATTTCAAAAAAGAGTTTACTGCTTTATTTGATAGTGGTGCAGATTTGAATTGTATTAAAGAAGGAATAATACCTTCAAGATATTTTCATAAAACTACTCATAGATTGAGAAATGCTAGTGGCGAAAGGATGAGTATTTCTTATAAATTGCCAAAAGCTTTTATTTGCCAAGATAGGGTTTGTATACATGAAACATTTGTTTTAGTAAAAGATATATCCCATGATATCATATTAGGAGTCCCATTTTTTTATCATATAATTCCTTTTACTAGATGGGATGCCCAAGATTTTACAAGAACCTTTGATAATAAAGAAATTAGTTTTAATTTTATAACTCAACCATTTAAAAGATTTTTAAATGAAATGACCGAGAATATCTCAGCAAAAAATAGACAAATTGATTTCTTGAAAAATGAAATGTGTAGTCTTAGTATTTGTCACGACCCAAAATCAACCGTCGTGATGGTGCCTATCGTGGAACTAGGCAAGCCAACTACTCAACCAGGTCAAACAAATAAAAGCTTTGAAAATTTAACGGAATCAGTTAATATTTAAGAAAAACCTAATAAAAAACCAAAATTAAACTACAACGCAATACAAACCTCTCCCAAAAATCGGGGGTGTCACCGAGTACATGAGCATCTATACCAGGATACAGTCTACTACAATGTATGAGGAATAAGAACTGAAATACAAATAAAGATAATGAAGGAGAGTCAAGGCCTACGAACACCATGCAGCTACCTCTATAGTCTCCGAGATCTCGACTCCTCACTCAGCACCCGTCGTAACCGGAAGCACCTGGATTTCCAGACGAGGTGTAGGGTGTAGCGTGAGAAAAACCAACTCAATAAGTAACAAATCCAAACTTTGGACTGAAAGGAGTCTCGAACTCAACCAGCACAATTCAATATAGAAAATAACAGTGCAGAAACGTAGACATGCTTTCAAGTTCGATAGATATCTAAAAACAGTAGAATGGATCAAATATGAATGATATAAAGAATATAAGTCCTCTACTTCTACATGCCAATGCGCATGCTGTAGGTGACACAACATACTGACAGCCTCATGTGCTCACACTCTCAAATGCTCAATCACTAAGTACTGTATATGGCCCATACGGCCCAGTGAAGATCCATCCCAGAATATATACATCACTGACCATTAGTCACCCAGTACTGAGTAGGGCCAATCCAGCCCATGAAGAAGATCCATCTCCAGGTATATAATGCTTCAGACAAGATCCATGTCCAGGGAAGATCCATCCCTCAATATAATCAACTGTGCTCACTGAGGGTGTGTGCAGACTCCGGAGGGGCTCCTTCAGCCCAAACGCTATCATAAATCAGTATAACCGCTACGGCATGTAGCCCGATCCCATAAATGTCACTCATATTCAGGCCCTCGACCTCAATCAGTCATCAATCTCTCCAGTCTCTCTCTCACACGCTCACAATGTCATGATACTAGCCCGAAAATAATGATATGATGTATTAATAAATAACTACAGCGACTGAGATATGATAGGAAATGAATGAATATGACTGAGTATGAAATATCAATGAAATCAATAAGACAACATCAAGAAACAGCCACTATGGGCCCCAACAGTACCGGCATAAAGCCTAAACACGATATCTAGCATGAGTGACAGCTCAATTACTTTATCACATGATGAAAACACGGATATCAACAAGATAGAACCACTATACAGTGCCATGGAATTGACCAGGTCACAATTCTCACGGTGCACGCCTGCACGCCCGTCACTCGGCATGCGTGTTACCTCAATACCAATCACATAACACATAAGTTCGGGGTTTCGAACTCTCACAACCAAGTTTAGAAGTGTTACTTACCTCAATCCGAGCAAAACTCTACTCCAACACGCCTTTGCCTAAAAAATCGACCTCCAAATGACCTGAATCTAGCCACAAATAGTAAAATACAATTAATACGGGCTAAAGGAATCAATTCTACAAGAAATTACTAAGTTATAACTCAAAATCTGAAATTAGTTCAAAACTGCCCCGGGCCCACATCTCGGAATCCAACAACACTCAAAAAATCCGAAAGCCCATCCAACCACGAGTCTAGTCATACCAAATTCATCAAAATCTGACACCAATTGGTCATTCAAATCCCCAAAATCAACTCTCCAAATCCCTAGCCTCAAAAACCCAAGTTACACCTCAAAAACACACCATCTAGGTGAAAAATCAGTAGGAAAACATAATTATTGAAGAAAGATGAACACGAGGAACTTACCTCAAGAATCCCCTTGAAAATCCTCTCAAAACCCTCCAAATTTCGAGCTCAAAACATTAGAAAATGAAGAAAATCGCGAACCTTTATGTTTATATGTTCTGCCCTATCAAACCGCACCTGCGGTCCCACTTTTGCGGTGAAAACTACGCACTTGCGGAAGTCACTTAACTCACTTGGGCTCGCACCTGTGCTCCAGGTCTCGCACCTACGGAGGCGCTTCTGCGGCCCATGATCCGCTTATGCAGAAGTAGCCTACACCCCTCAACTCCTTCACACTCCGCTTCTGTGCCCTCTTCACCGCATCTGCGGCCTCGCAGGTGCGGAAAGGACCTCGCACTTGCGACCTCTGCCAATTACTTCCTGTCCCGTTTTTGCAGCTCCCTTTCCGCTTCTGCAGGCTTGCACCTGCAGTGCCCACTCCACAGGTGCGATTACTCCAGCTGTCCTCAAACTCCAACAGCTCTTCAACTTCAAACCTTGATCCGTTATCCACCCGAAATCAACCCCGGGACCTCAATCAAACATACCAACCAGTCTTAAAACATCATGCGAACTTAGTCGAACCATCAAATCTCCTCAAACAATATTAAAAACACAAATCGCACATAGATTCAAGCCTAATGAACTTTGAATTTCCAAATTTCTACAACCGACACCTAACCTATCAAATCACGTCCGATTGACCCCAATTTTTGCACACAAGTCAAAAATGACACCACGGACCTACTCCAACTTCTGGAATCAGAATCCTACCCCGATATCAAAATGTTCACTCCCAGTCAAACTTCCCATAAATTCAACTTTCGCCATTTCAAGTCTAATTTAACTACAGACCTCCAAATCACAATCCGGACATGCTCCTAAGTCCAAAATCCCCCAACGGAGCTAACTGAACCATAAAAATTTAAATTCGGGGTTCCAACTTAAGCTTTCCATTATGAGACTAAGTGTCTCAATTCACTCTGAAATCTCTCCGGACCCGAACCAAATAATCCGGTAAGTCATATAACAACTGTAAAGCACAAAAGGAGCAGTAATTGGGGGAACAGGGCTACAACACTTAAAACGACCGGCCGGGACGTTACATCCTCCCCCTCTTAAACAAACGTTCATCCTCGAACGGGTCTAGAAACATATTTGGAGTCCCAAATAGGTGTGGATATCTGCTTCGCATCTCCCGCTCGATGTCCCAAGTAGCCTCCTCCATGGGCTGACCTCTCCACTATACCTTCACTGAAGCTATATCCTTTGACCTCAACTTCCGAACCTGCCGATCCAAAATGGCCACCGGCTCCACATCATAAGTCAAATCACCATCCAACTGAACCGTGCTGAAATCCAAAATATGAGACGGATCGCCAACATACTTCTGGAGCATAGAAACATGAAATACTAGATGCACGCACGAAAAACTAGGTGGCAAGGCAAGCTCGTAAGCCACCTCCCCGATCCTCCGAAGCACTTCAAACGGCCGAATGTACCGAGGGCTCAACTTGCCCTTCTTCCCGAATCTCATAAACCCCTTCATGGGTGAAACCTTTAGCAGAACCTTCTCCCCAACCATGTAAGTAACATCACGGACCTTCCTGTCAGCATAACTCTTCTGTCTGGACTACGCAGTGCGAAGCCGCTCTTGAATCAATTTAACCTTATCCAATATATCGTGAACCAAGTCAGTACCCAATAGCCTAGCCTCCCCCGGCTCGAACCAACCTACCAGAGATCTACACCATCTCCCATACAAAGCCTCATACAGAGCCATATGAATGCTCGACTGGTAGATGTTGTTGTAGGCAAACTCCGCGAGTGGCAGAAACTGTTCCCAAAACCCCCCAAAATCAATGACACAAGCGCGTAGCATGTCATCCAATATCTGAATAGTGCGCTCAGATTGTCCGTCCGTATGAGGGTGAAATGCTATGCTAAACTCAACTTGGGTACCCAATTCTTGCAGTACTGCTCTCCAGAACTGTGATGTAAACTGCATGCCTCGATCTGAAATGATGGACACTGGCACACCGTGAAGGCGGACGATCTATCGGATGTAAATCTCATCCAACTGCTCTAAAGAATAAGCAGTACCCACTAGAATGAAGTGCGCGGACTTGGTCAGCCGATTCACAATTACCCAAATAGGATCAAACTTCCTCGAAGTCTGTGGGAGCCCAACTACGAAATCCATGGTGATCTGCTCCCACTTCCACTCTGGAATATCTAACCTCTAAAGCAATCCACCTGGTCTCTGATGCTCATACTTCACCTGCTGACAGTTAAGGTACCGAGCTACAAACCCCACTATATCCTTCTTCATTATCCTCCACCAATAGTGCTGCCTCAAGTCCTGATATATCTTCGCGACACCCGGATGAATGGAATACAACGAACTATGGGCCTCCTCAAGAATCAACTCACGTAGCCCATCCACATTGGGAACATAAATCTGACCCTACATCCTTAATACCCCATCATTCTCAATAGTCACATCTCTGGTATCACCATGCTGAACCGTGTCCTTATGGACAAGCAAACGGGGATCATCATACTGTCGCTCTCTGATGCGATCATAAAAGGAAGACTGAGAAACCACACAAGCTAGAACCCGGCTGGGCTCTAAAATATCCAATCTCACGAACTGGTTGGCCAAAGCCTAAACATCAACTGCAAGAGGTCTCTCTCTAACAGAAATGAATGCAAAACTACCCCTACTCACTGTCTTTCTACTCAAGGCATCGGCCACCACATTGGCCTTCCCGGGATGATACAAAATGATGATATCATAGTCCTTTCGCAGCTCCAACCACCTCCGCTGCCTCAAATTTAGATCCTTTTGTTTGAACAAGTGCTGGAGACTCCAATGATCCATAAACACCTCATAAGACACACCATAGAGATAATGCCTCCAAATATTCAATGCATGATCGATGGCAGCTAACGCCAAATCATGAATTGGGTAGTTCCTCTCGTGAGGCTTCAACTGGCGTGAAGCATAAGAAATCACTCTACCCTCCTGCATCAAGACACACCCAATATTGATCCGAGAAGCATCACAATATACTGTATAAAAGTATGAAGCTGAAGGCAAAACTAGAACTGGAGCTGTGGTCAAGACAGTCTTGAGCTTCTGAAAGCTCTCCTCACACTCATTCGACCACCTGAAAGGAGAACCCTTTTGGGTCAATTTGGTCAAGGGCGATGCAATAGACGAGAAACCCTCCACAAAGCGACTATAATAACCGGCCAAGCCGAGAAATCGCTGAATCTCCGTAGCTGAGGATGGTCTGGGCCAACTTTGAACCGCCTCTATCTTCTTCGGATCCACCTGAATACCCTCACTGGACACCACTTGTCCTAAGAATGCCACTGAGCTTAGCCAAAACTCATACTTGGAGAACTTGGCATAAAGCTTCTCATCCCTCAAACGCTGCAACACATATCCTCAAATGCTGGGCATGCTCCTCCTGGCTATGAGAGTACACCAGGATATCATCAATGAACACTATAACAAATGAGTCGAGATAAGACTGAAACACAGTGTTTGTCAGATGCATGAACACTGCTGGGGCGTTGGTCAGCCTAAAAGATATCACTAGGATCGCATAATGACCATAACGGGTCCTGAAGGTTATATTTAGAATCTTCGAGTCCTGTATCTTCAACTGGTGATACGCAGACCTCAAATCTATCTTGGAGAACACCCTTGCTCCCTGAAGCTGGTCAAACAGATCATCAATACGCGGCAAAGGATACTTGTTCTTGATTGTGACTTTGTTCAACTACCTATAATCAATGCACATTCTCATAGTACCATCCTTATTCTTCACAAACAGAACTGGTGCACCCCAAGGTGACATGCTAGGCCGAATAAACCCCTTATCAAGGAGTTCTTGAAACTGCTCCTTTAATTCCTTCAACTCAGCTGGTGCCATGCGATATGGTGGAATAGAAATAGGCTGAGTGCCCGACACCAAGTCCATACCGAAGTCAATATCCCTGTCAGACGACATGCCCGAAAGTCTGCAGGAAATACGTTCGAAAACTCCCGCACCACCGGAACAGAATCAATAGTGGGAGTATCAGCACTAACATCCCTCACAAAGGCCAAATAAGATAAACAACCCTTCCCAACCATCCGCTGGGCCATCAAATATGGAATCACTTTGCTAGGAACATAGTCTAGAGAACCTCTCCACTCAACCCTCAGCAACCCCGGCATCGCCAACGTCACAGTCTTAGCGTGACAATTTAGAACAGCATGACATGGAGACAACCAATCCATACCCAAGATCACGTCAAAATCAACCATACTAAGCAACAAGAGATCAACTCTAGTCTCCAGACTCCCAACGGTCACTACACACGACTGATATACACGGTCCACAATAATAGTATCGCCCACCGGCGTAGAGACATGAACAGATGAAACTAAGGACTCACGAGGCATATCCAGATAATGAGCAAAATATGATGAGACATACGAATAAGTTGAACCAAGGTCAAATAATACAAAGGCCTCCCTGTGGCAAACTGAGACAATACATATGATCACTACGTTTGAAGCAACAACATCTGGTCTGGCAGGAATAGCATAGAATCAGGCCTGACCGCCACCTGATCGGCCTCCCCCTCTAGAGCAACCCCTAGCTGACTAAGCTCCACCCCGAGCTGGCTGGGCGGGTGGTGAAGTAATAGGTGTTGAAGTCGTAGGCTGACTCCTCTGGTGAGATGGACCTCCTGTAAGGCGGGGACAATACCTCTTAATGTGACCCATATCTCCATACTCGAAACAACCCCTCCCAGCTAATGGCGGTGGGGACTAGAGGGAGCCCCGAGCACCAGAATACACGCTAGAAGAACCTGGTGCCGATGAGCCCTAAACTAAAGGTGCATGGGACGAACTCTGAGCTAGAAGGGCATTGAGAGATGACTGGCCCTGATGTGTACTGTATGAACCATGGCTGGATGATGCACCACGGTAAACTGGACGAGCCCTCTGAGCATACCTATAAGAACGACCCCTACCGTGGTGGAACTGACCTCCAGAAGGAACACCGCTAAAACCTCCTAACCCCCGAGGCCTTTTGGCCTCCCTCTCAACAAACTCCTGACTGCGAACCATCTCAATCTGTCGAGCAATATCAACAACCTCATCAAAAGTAGAACCAGATACCCTCTCCCTAGTCATAAGCAACCGCAACTGATATGTGAGGCTATCGATGAACCTCCGAATTCTCTCCTTTTTAGTGGGAACCAGACAAACTGCATGACGAGCCAACTCAGAAAACCTCATCTCGTACTACGTCACAGACATGCCATCCTGACGAAGCTGCTCAAACTATCTGCGCAGCTCTTCTCTACGAGACTGCGGCACAAACTTCTCCAAGAAGCGAACGGAGAACTCCTGCCATTTAAGTGGTGTTGCATCGACCGGCCTGTGTCTCTCCTAATCCTCCCACCATCTGAAGGCAGCCCTAGAAAACTGAAAAGTAGTGAACGAGACCCCATTGGTCTCCAGAATACCCGCTATCCGAAGCATATGCTCGCACTTTTCCAGAAAACCATGAGCATCCTCTGACTTAGCACCACTAAATGATGGAGGTCGAAGCCTCCCAAATCTCTCAAGTCTCCTCTACTCATCATCAGCCATAATGAGGACTACCGGGGCCTGAGCAGCTGCAACCGGCTGGGCTGGTAGTGCCCCCGGTATCTGAAGTCCCTGCACTACCTCCTATGGAGTACGGGCAACAGGGGTATGAGTACCTCCCCCGGCCTGAGAAGTGGCAGGTGCGGCATGAGCCGAAACCACCTGAGCAAGGCTAGGGCAAACTGTCAGTATCTGGGCCAAAGTCTCCTGAAGGCCTGATATCACAATGGGCACAATGGGTGCCTGAGCTGGCATCACTGGCTCAACTCTATCGGGTACCTGCTCTTGAGCTGGAGCGACTGGTGGGTCTGTAGGTGCTGCCCTAGCTGTTGTACGAGCTGTACCCCTACCCCTACCGCGGCCTTTACCGCGACCTCAGCCTCTCGCAACCCTAGCTGGTGGTACTGGTGGCTATCCATCATGCCCAGTAGTACGTGTCCTCAAAATTTGTGAGTGAATAGAATAACTGAAGTTTAGTTACCGGAATCAACAAATCTGCACGACAAGAATACAAGAATGTGAAATTACCTAAGGGTTCGGTAGCCTCTCGAAGATAAGTACAGACGTCTCCGTACCGATCCACAAGACTCTACTAAACTTGCTCATGACTCGTGAGACCTATGTAACCTAGGCTCTAATACTAACTTGTCACGACCCAAAACCAACCGTCGTGATGGCGCCTATCGTGGAACTAGGAAAGCCAACTACTCAACCAAGTCAACCAAATAAAAGCTTTGAAAATTGAAGCAGTTAATATTTAAGAAAAACCTACAAATTAACCGAAATAAAACCATAATGCAATACAAATCTCTCTAAATAATTGGGCTGTCACCGAGTACATGAGCATCTATACCAGGATACAACCTACTACAATATCTGAGGAATAAGAACTGAAATACAAATAAAGATAATGAAGGAGAGTCAAGGCCTGCGAACGCCATGCAGCTACCTCGATAGTCTCCGAGATCTCGACTCCTCACTCAGCAGCCGCCGTAACCGGAAGTCACGCCCTAAAACTGAGGAGCGCGACCGGCGCTCAACCGAGTGAACCCGACTGAGCAAGTTTGTTAGATTTCATTCTACCCAAACTCATCCATAAATGGAGATAATACCTATTTACATTAATTAGACAAAATGGTGTTCACGTCTACAATAACAATTCATTTCCAATAGCTTCATCATTTTTAAAGTCTTAATGGACAAGTAATACAACCACAACATAACATATTTAGTCTTTCCAATCACCAATACACAACCCACACTATGTCTACAGAGCCTCTATAGATAAAGAAGAGTACAATGATAATGCCGGCAACAAGACCCCGGCTATACCTCAAACAAAATACACAAAGTACAAAGGATTCATGACCCCAGAATGAAGTGGGGCTCACCAAGTCAGCTGGGAAGAAGGTGTGCTGCTATCACTGATCAATGTCTTCTGCTGTGGAGCCACCTACATCCATTTAAAGATGCAGCGCCCCCGGCAAAAGGGACGTTAGTACTGTCGAATAGTACTAGTATGAAAACTAAACACTAATTTAAGAATTTAGAAATTCAAGATGAATATAGTGAACCAGTGTAGCAATAGAATAATATAGATAACCGATTAAACCATAGCAAGCTTATTAAAAGCTATCAATAACATTTATAGGATTTAAGATGAGGTCCTCTGTAACCATCTTTACATAAAGCGCCCCCACCGCCTCACCCGATGTATGCAGGTGGAGGTGTACGTACAATACCACAACTCTAATCAAGCAGCCCTCCGCCTCACCCCAGTGTATGCGGGTGGATGTATAACCATAGTACCAAGAACCTACACAAAGCGGCTATGCCGCCTCACCCCAATGTATGCGGGTGGAAATACATCGACGATACCAATACCAACACAAAGCGGCTATGCCACCTCACCCCAATGTATGCGGGTGGTGGTGCCACAACAATACCAAAACTATACACAAAGCAGTTGTACCGCCTCACCCCAATGTAAGCGGGTGGAGGTGCAGTCCCACAATACCATAATCCCTACACAAAGCGGTCATGCCGCCTCACCCCAATATATGTGCAGGTGGAGGTGTATCACAATCACAATCTCTATACCATAATTCCCACACAAAGCGGTCATGCTGCCTCACCCCAATGTATGCGGGTGGATGTGTATCACAATCACAATCTCTACACAACTTGGCATAATAACTTTTGCATAAATCACGACTAGAAATTATAACATGTGGATACATAATCCATAGTTTGGGACACATCCTCAATTTATAATGAAATATGATAAGAGCATTTGAAACACGAATTGAACATATATCTTCATCACAGAATTTATCGGAATACTCCATTTATAATCAACATCTCGGACTTACAAGGATATTGGGAATTCCAATTCTTAAAGAAGAGTTTAGCCAACATACCTCAAATTCTTCCCTTAATGATACTACAACGATGCACTACACTAATCAACTTCAATATACAATAACAACATCCAATGAGACCAATATTAGTAACAAATCCCATAGATTTATTGTATTCATAAATTTCATCGCCAAGATTACCATTCATTTTCTCTCTTATTTTCTCAAAAGTACTATTCATGCTATGAATTAGTGTTTTATAATCCAATATTTCAACCATTAGAACTTGTAACAAATTCTTCAAATACTTCTAAATACTCATAATAAATGAGTTTGAAGCATTGGAATTACCTCTAGTATATCAATCTTGAAAAATCACAACTTTGGTGATTTTTGTGTTCTTGAGGATTTGATGATGAAATCTTGTATTTGGATATAAGAATAATGTTAGAACTCATGTATATTAAGTAATAATCAAACCAAAATATCATTAACAACTTACCTTGGTCGATTGGACTTGATTTGAGCTCACAATCGCCCCTTCACTTCAAGAACCCTAACCCCCAAATACACAAAATACCCTCTTTACCCGACCTTGTATTTATAGGCCCAGATTTTTGGGTTTTGGATGCGGCCCTGGATGCTTCACATCCCCACTTCATTCCTCTTTGAAGCTCGGATGCGAACTTGGACGCTATGGCAGCACTTCACTGCCAGCCTCTCTTTCGAATGCGGCCTCGGATGCTTTGCATTTGCAGGCTCCTCCGCCAGCCTTTGGTAATTTGGTAATAACTTCTTGTAGGAAATGACAAACGGTTTGAAGAGTTAGAAACTAGACTCAAAGACCTTTAATTCAATAGGTCATACATCACCTAACTCCTTACATATATATAGATATGACCGTACAAAATTTGGTTTTGTGCGTACTCATTTGGAACTTTAGTCTATCATGAAAATTCCAACTTGACTTGGACTTAGGGATCTCCCTAGACCCCACATCACTTATAATATGACTCGTACACTTATTATCATATCCAATTGATATCCATTCCATTAATATACCTCGTTTCACACAAAATAATATAATTAGTGCACATCGACTTTCTTAATAGCGCTTAAGTACTTCGAAATTTTCTGGGGTGTTACACGAAAGCACCTGGATCTGCACACGATGTGTAGGGTGTAACGTGAGTACTACCAACTCAATAAGTAACAAATCCAAACTTTGGACTAAAAGTAGTCACGAACTCAACCGGCACAATTCAATATAGAAAATAACAGTGCAGAAATGTAGACATGCTTTCAAGTTCGATAGATATCTAAAAACAGTAGAATGGATCAAATATGAATGATATAAAGAATATAAGTCCTCTACTTCTACATGCCAATGCACATGCTGTAGGTGACACAACATACTGACAGCCTCATGTGCTCACACTCTCAAATGCTCAATCACTAAGTACTGTATATGGCCCATACGGCCCAGTGAAGATCCATCCCAGAATATATACATCACTGACCATTAGTCACCCAGTACTGAGTAGGGCCAATCCAGCGCATGAAGAAGATCCATCTCCAGGTATATAATGCTTCGGACAAGATCCATGTCCAGGGAAGATCCATCCCTCAATATAATCAACTATGCTCACTGAGGGAGTGTGCAGACTCCGGAGGGGCTCCTTCAGCCCAAACGCTATCATAAATCAGTATAACCGCTGCGGCATGCAGCCCGATCCCATAAATGTCACTCATATTCAGGCCCTCGACCTCAATCAGTCATCAATCTCTCCAGTCTCTCTCTCACACGCTCACAATGTCATGATACTAGCCCGAAAATAATGATATGATGTATTAATAAATAACTACAGCGACTGAGATATGATAGGAAATGAATGAATATGACTGAGTATGAAATATCAATGAAATCAATAAGACAACATCAAGAAACAGCCACTATGGGCCCCAAAAGTACCGGCATAAAGCCTAAACACGATATCTAAGCATGAGTGACAGCTCAATTACTTTATCACATGATGAAAACACGGATATCAACAAGATAGAACCACTATACAGTGCCATGGAATCGACCAGGTCACAATTCACACGGTGCACGCCCGTCACTTGGTATGCGTGTCACCTCAATACCAATCACATAACACATACGTTCGGGGTTTCGAACCCTCAGAACCAAGTTTAGAACTATTACTTACCTCAATCCGAGCAAAACTCTACTCCAACATGCCTTTGCCTAAATAATCGGCCTCCAAATGACCCGAATCTAGCCACAA
The DNA here is from genome assembly GCF_000390325.3 of Nicotiana tomentosiformis. Classification (NCBI taxonomy): domain Eukaryota; kingdom Viridiplantae; phylum Streptophyta; class Magnoliopsida; order Solanales; family Solanaceae; genus Nicotiana; species Nicotiana tomentosiformis. The sequence continues at coordinate 55,975,091 of NC_090816.1, read as the reverse complement.
ACAGTAAAATACAATTAATACGGGCTAAAGGAATCAATTCTTCAAGAAATTACTAAGTTATGAGTCAAAATCTGAAATTGGTTCAAAACCGCCCTCGACCCATGTCTCGGAATCCAACAACACTCACAAAATATGAAAGCCCATCCAACCACGAGTCTAGTCATACCAAATTCATCAAAATTCGACACCAATTGGTCATTCAAATCCCCAAAATCAACTCTCCAAATCCCTAGCCTCAAACCCCCAAGTTACACCTCGAAAACATACCAACTAGGTTGAAAATCTGTGGGGAAACATAATTATTGGAGAAAGATGAACACAAGGAACTTACCTAAAGAATCCCCGTGAAAATGCTCTCAAAAGCCTCCAAAATCCGAGCTCAAAACGTTATAAAATGAAGAAAATCGAGAACCCTTGTGTTTATATGCTCTGCCCAGTCAAACCACACCTGCGGTCCCAAAAGATGCTTTTGTGGTGAAAACTACGCACATGCGGAAGTCACTTAACTCATCTGGGCTCGCACCTGCGCTCCAGGTCTCGCACCTGCGGAGGCGCTTCCGCGGCCCATGATCCGCTTCTGCGGAAATAGCCTACACCCATCAACTCCTTCACACTCCGCTTCTGTGCCTTTTTCGCCGCATCTGCGGCCTTGCAGGTGTGGAAAGTACCTCGCACCTGCGACCTCTGCCAATTCCTTCTTAGCCCGCTTCTGCGGGCTCGCACCTGCGGTTCCCACTCCTCAGGTGTGATTACACAAGCAGTCCTCAACCTTTAGCAGCTCTTCAACTTCAAACCTTGATCCGTTAACCATCCGAAATCAACCCTAGGCCCCCGGAACCTCAACCAAATATACCAACAAGTCTTAAAACATTATGCGAACTTATTCGAACCATCAAATCTCCTCAAACGATATAAAAAACACATATCGCACATAGATTCAAGCCTAATGAACTTTGAATTTCCAAATTTCTACAACCGATGCCTAACCTATCAAATACGTCCGATTGACCCCAATTTTTGCACATAAGTCACAAATGACACCACGGACCTACTCCATCTTCCGGAATCGGTATCCGACCCTGATATCAAAATGTCCACTCCCGGTCAAACTTCCCAAAAATTTAACTTTTGTCATTTCAAGCCTAATTCAACTACAGATCTCCAAATCACAATCCGGACACGCTCTTAAGTCCAAAATCCCTTAACGGAGCTAACAAAACCATCAAAATTCAAATCCGAGGTCGTTTACACATAAGTCAACATCCGGTCAACTTTTCCAACTTAAGCTTTTCATTATGAGACTAAGTGTCTCAATTCACTCCGAAATCTCTCCGGACCCGAACCAACTAACCCAGTAAGTCATATAACAATTGTAAAGCACAAAAGGAGCAGTAATTAGGAGAACAGGGCTACAACACTGAAAACGACCGGCCGGGTCGTTACACTATTGTAGAAAATTTACAAAACCCAAAGCTTATAGAAAAAATTAATTTTTTGAAAAATCAGTTTTCATTACAAATATATGGGGACCATCCAAACCAATTTTGGAATAGGAAAAATCATATAGTTAGTCTTTCCTATGAAGAAGACTTTTCGGAAGATAATATTTCAACTAAGGCTAGACCTTGCCAAATGAATTCAAATAATTTGGAATTATGCAAAAACGAAATAGATTCTTTGCTGTAAAAAGGTCTTATAAGACCTTCAAGGTCTAAATGGTCATGTACTGCCTTTTATGTTAATAAACATGCTGAACAGGAACGAGGAGTTCCAACATTAGTTATCAATTATAATCCCCATAATAAAGTTTTAAAGTGGATTAGATATCCAATCCCCAATAAAAAGGATTTATTGGATAGATTGCATGATGCCATAATATTTTCAAATTTTGATTTAAAATCAGTTTATTAGCAGATTCAGATATCCGAGTCAGATAAGTATAAAACTGCTTTTAATGTCTCAATGGGTCAATATGAATGGAATGTTAGTCCTTTTGGTTTAAAAAAATACCCCTTTTGAATTTCAGAAAATAATAAATGATATTTTCATGCCTTATACAAATTTTATAATTATTTATATTGATGATATTTTAGTATTTTCAAAAAATATTGAAATTCATTTTAAACTGTCTTTAATAATTTTTATACTGCACTTCGTTCCGTCTCTACTTGGTATCAGAGCATATTTCTTTTTCAAAAATATTTTGAAGATTGGCTATTTTAGTAACCATCTCCGGGGTTTTTAAAATCTGCTCGATTTTTTTAACTTTAATTTCATTACTGGCTTAGACGGTATCTCTACTCACATATTAGGAAAAGAATTACATTTTCCTTTTGTCATAACTATTTCACAAGATGAAAGTAATTTTATTAGAAAAAATACTATTTTTCGTATTAACAAACTTTCTCAGCATGTCACCTTTTTAAAGGATGAAATAAAAGTTAAAAAAATCGAGCAGATTTTAAAAACCACGGAGATGGTTACTAAAATAGCCAATCTTCAAAACATTTTTAAAAAAGAAATATGTTCTGATTTTCCTAACACTTTTTGGGAAAGAAAAAAATATTTAGTTGAACTTCCTTACATTGAAGGATTCAATGAACAAGTCATCTCTACCAAAGCAAGACCTATTCAAATAAATCACGAAATGATGGAAGCTTGCAAAATTGAGATTTCAAATCTTCATAAAAATAATATTATTCGCCCCTCTAAATCACCTTGGAGTTGCTCTGCCTTTTACGTCAATAATAGTGCAGAGAAAGAAAGAGGAGCACCACGATTAGTTATAAACTATAAGCCTTTGAACGCTGTCTTTAAATGGATCAAATATCCCATTCCTAACAAAAGGGATCTCTTGAAAAGAACTTACAAAGCTAATGTTTACAGTAAGTTCGATATGAAATCTGGTTTCTGGCAAATTAAAGTAGCTGAGAAAGACAGATACAAAACTGCTTTCAACGTTCCCTTCGGGCAATACGAATGGAATGTAATGCCATTTGGTCTCAAGAACGCCCCTTCCGAGTTCCAGAATATTATGAACTCAATCTTTAATGACTATAGCCATATGTCTATTGTTTATATTGATGATGTTCTTATTTTCTCTGAAAATATAGATTCTCATTTTAAGCATCTCAACACTTTCCTAAAAGTTGTTAAGAGAAATGGTCTGGTAGTTAGAGCTCACAAGATTAGGCTTTTTCAAACTTCCATTAGATTCTTAGGCCATGACCTATACCAAGGATCTTACAAACCAATTTGTAGAGCCATAGAGTTCTCTTCAAAATTCCCAAATGAGATTACGGATAAGACACAATTTCAAAGATTTCTTGGAAGCCTTAACTATGTCGCTGATTTTATCCCAAATATTAGACAGGTCTGTGAACCTCTGTACAAAAGACTTAGGAAGAATCATGTTCCTTGGAGTTCAGAACAAACACAGTCTGTTATTCAAATCAAAGGTTTAGTACAGAACCTTCCTTGCTTAGGTATCCCAAACCCCGAAGCATTTATGATTGTTGAAACAGATGCTTCCGACATAGGATACGGAGGAATTCTTAAACAAAAGATTACCGCGGAATCCCCTAAACAACTTGTTCGATTTACATCAGGAATCTGGAATTCCGCCCAGAAAAATTATTCTACTGTTAAAAAAGAAGTCTTGTCTATAGTACTATGTATTACTAAGTTTCAAGACGATCTTATAAATAAAGAATTCTTAGTAAAAGTAGATTGTAAATCTTCCAAAGAGATTCTACAAAAGGATGTCAAAAATCTTGTTTCAAAACAAATATTTGCTAGATGGCAAGCTCTACTATCTAGCTTTGATTTTAAAATCAATTTTATCAAAGGAGTAAACAACTCTTTACCTGATTTTCTAACAAGAGAATTTTTACAGGGAAAGAATGAGGCCCTTTAGACCTAACACCCCTTCCAAAGGAAAGGAGATCAGTAAACCTCAAATGGCTAAACCATTTGTTCCTTTTCCTGTTACTCCCAGTAAAACAACAGCCCCTCAAAGGCCCCAACTTTCCTTTCAGAACCGATATACAACTCTAGCTGAATATCCCAAATTACCAGCACCCATACCAGTTCCCTCAGAGAAACTAACCCAACCTACAAAACCTTTCGAAAATGGAACAACCTCTAACTCCTCAGTCCAAACTAAGGAAAGCTACGCCATGAAAGTTCCCGAAACTTTTGCAGAAGCAGTCGACCCTTTAGCAAAGAAGACACAAGAAGATCTTCCTAAAGAAGAAAAGTTCGAATACATTACTCTCCAGGTATTACCCATACTAGCACTCGACAAAGAGTATGGAGGTCTCAGGATAGAAGACCTTATCAAACCATGATTTACAGATTTTAATTATGTGGATACTGATAGTCTATACAAAACAAGAAGGTTCTACGAGGCCATCCTCATCGACACCGATTCCATAGAAGTAGAACATACTTTGAACGAAAAGAGTCCAGGGTATATTAATTACTCTAGAGTTACTATAAAGAAAATATTATCACCGTTTGAGTGGTTCGCAGATCACCTGCACACACCAATAGCACTGTCCATGATGCATCGTCCTCAGACATATAACTGGCACGACTATAAAGTTGCTTGGTTTAATTTTTTGTATCTTAGACCAGGACATACTTGGTTCGTTAAATATAGCTTAGAAGTCAATAAGGCTATAATTCACAGATGGTTCTACGAATGGTGGAACCTATTTGGAGGAAACAAAGAAATCCCCCCCCCCCAGCAATTCCTAAACATGTTTGATGATTTTCAGACCAAAGAGGCCATATCTACTTTATCAGAACACATTAAAATGTGTAAATATTTTATGCAAAAAAAGAATTTCCTTCATTATCAGTTGGAACTTTTCTAAGGCAGAATTCGATAGAATAAAATATCTATCCAAAGAGATCAATATCAAAGGCTGGACTCCCAAACAGCTAGTCCTCAAAACCCCAAAGAACATTTAAAGGCTGGACTCCCAAACAGCTAGTCCTCAAAACCCCAAAGAACATTCAGCAAAGCTTCACTAAATCTTCACCTTCCAAGGCAGCTCTCAAGGAAAAACTTAAGCAAGCCTTACAAAACATAGATAACTATGAAAAAAGCCAAATCATGCAATTGATTGAAGATGCTGCTTCTACAGGAGAAAGCAATAACAGAGGCATATGTGACCCAAAGGGAATAGCTTTAGCGTACATGGACCCCAACTATGACTAAGAAGTCATTATCAGAAAGGAATCTTATCCTTTTCTTTTACTTTACTGTTTACTTTTAAAAAAAGATAAACCGCCCCACTTTCGATTGTCGACCACCTAACCCTGCTGGACAAATAAAATCATACACTTGTATGCCTAAAATTAAAGGCATCTTTTCATTCAGTCTAAATAAGGCCCCCATTCTCATTGTAAGAGTCATCAGAAAATTATCCAATTTTCTAAGACCTCTCCCCTCTGTATTTTTTTATTTCCGCTGCAATGTTTTTAATGTTGATTCAATAAATAATCTTGTAAATTTTTAAGGGCTTTTCTTATACTGCCTTTAATAATTTTGTATTGGTGATTGGAAAGACAAAATATGTTATGTTGTGGTTGTATTACTTGTCCATTAAGACTTTAAAAATGATGAAGCCATTGGATATGAATTGTTATTGTAGACGTGAACACCATTTTATCTAATTAATGAAAATAAGTATTATCTCCATTTGTGGATGAGTTTGGGTAGAATGAAATCTAACAAGCTTGCTCAGTCGGGTTCACTCAGTTGAGTGCCGGCCGCGCTCCTCGGTTTTGGGGCGTGACATTCCGATTACGGCGACTGTTGAGTGAGGAGTCGAGATCTCGGAGACTATCGAGGTAGCTGCATGGCGTTTGTAGGCCTTGACTCTCCTTCATTATCTTTATTTGTATTTCAGTTCTTATTCCTCAGATATTGTAGTAGGTTGTATCCTGGTATAGATGCTCATATACTCGGTGACAACCCGATTTTTTAGAGAGATTTGTATTGCGTTGTGGTTTTATTTCGGTTAATTTTTAGGTTTTTCTTAAATATTAACTGCTTCAATTTTCAAAGCTTTTATTTAGTTGACATGGTTGAGTAGTTGGCTTTCCTAGTTCCACGATAGGCGCCATCACGACGGTTGGTTTTGGGCCGTGACAAGTTGGTATTAGAGCCTAGGTTACATAGGTCTCATGAGTCATGAGCAGGTTTAGTAGAGTCTTGTGGATTGGTACGGAGACGTCTGTACTTATCTTCGAGAGGCTGCCGAACCCTTAGGAAATTTCACATTCTTGTATTCTTTTTATGCGGATTTGTTGATTCCGGTAACTAAACTTCAGTTATTCTATTTTCTCACAAATTTTGAGGACACGTACTACTGGGCAGGATGGATAGCCACCAGTACCACCAGCTAGGGTCGCGAGAGGCCGAGGTCACGGTAAAGGCCGCGGTAGGGGCAGGGGGTACAGCTCGTACAACAGCTAGGGCAGCACCTATAGACCCACCAGTCGCTCCAGCTTAGGAGCAGGTACCCGATACAGTTGAGCCAGTGATGCCAGCTCAGGTACCCATTGTGCCCATTGTGATACCAGGCCTTCAGGAGACTTTGGCCCAGATACTGACAGTTTGCACTAGCCTTGCTCAGGTGGTTTCGGCTCAGGCCGCACCTACCACTTCTCAGGCCAGGGGAGGCACTCATACCCCTGTTGCCCGTACTCCATAGGAGGTAGTGCAGGGACTTCAGATACCGGGGGCACTACCAGCCCAGCCGGTAGTAGCTGCTCAGGCCCCGGTAGTCCCCATTATGGCTGATGATGAGTAGAGGATACTTTAGAGATTTGGGAGGCTTCGACCTCCATCATTTAGTGGTGCTAAGTCAGAGGATGCTCATGGCTTTCTGGATAAGTGCGAGCAGTTGCTTCGGACAGCGGGTATTCTGGAGACCAGTGGGGTCTCGTTCACTGCTTTTCAGTTTTCTAGGGCTGCCTTCAGATGGTGGGAGGATTATGAGAGGCACAAGCCGGTCGGTGCAGCACCACTTAAATGGCAGGAGTTCTCTGTTTGCTTCTTGGAGAAGTTCGTGCCACAGTCTCGCAGAGAAGAGATGCACAGATAGTTTGAGCAGCTTCGTTAGGATGGCATGTCTGTGATGTAGTATGAGATGAGGTTTTCTGAGTTGGCTCGTCATGTAGTTTGGCTAGTTCCCACTGAAAGAGAGAGAATTCAGAGGTTCATCAATAGCCTCACATATAAGTTGCGATTGCTTATGACTAGAGGGAGGGTATCTGGTTCTACTTTTGATGAGGTTGTCGATATTGCTCGACAGATTGAGATGGTTCGTAGTCAGGAGCAGGTTGAGAGGGAGGCCAAGAGGTCTCGAGGGTTAGGAGGTTTTAGCGGTGTTCCTTCTAGAGGTTAGTTCCACCATGGTAGGGGTCATTCTTATAGGTATGCTCAGACGGCTCGTCCAATTTATCGTGGTGCATCATCCGGCCATGGTTCATACAGTACACATCAGGGCCAGTCATCTCTCAATTCCCTTCTAGCTCAGAGTTCGTCCCATGCACCTTCAGTTTAGGGCTCATCGGCATCAGGTTTTTCTAGCGGGTATTCTGGTGCTCGGGGCTCCCTCCAGTCCCCACCGCCATTCGCTGGGAGGGGTTGTTTCGAGTGTGAAGATATGGGTCACATCAAGAGGTATTGTCCCCGCCTTACAGGAGGTCCATCTCACAAGAGGAGTCAGTCTATGACTTCAACACCCGTTACTTCACCACCGGCCCAGCCAGCTCGGGGTGGAGCTCAGTCAGCTAGGGGTCGCTCTAGAGGGGGGAGGCCAATCAAGTGGCGGTCAGGCCTGATTCTATGCTAAACCTGCCAGACCAGATGTTGTTGCTTCAGACGTAGTGATCATATGTATTGTCTCAGTTTGCCACAAGGAGGCCACTGTATTATTTGATCCTGGATCAACTTATTCGTATGTCTCATCATATTTTGCTCATTATCTGGATATGCCTCGTGAGTTCTTAGTTTCATCTATTCATGTCTCTACGCCGGTGGGCGATACTATTATTGTGGACCGTGTATATCAGTCGTGTGTAGTGATCGTTGGGAGTCTGGAGAGTAGAGTTGATATCTTGTTGCTTAGTATGATTGATTTTGACGTGATCTTGGGTATGGATTGGTTGTCTCCATGTCATGCTTTTCTAAATTGTCACGCTAAGACTGTGACGTTGGCGATGCCGGGGTTGCTGAGGGTTGAGTGGAGAGGTTCTCTAGACTATGTTCCTAGCAAAGTGATTTCATATTTGATGGCCCAACGGATGGTTGGGAAGGATTGTTTATCTTATTTGGCCTTTGTGAGGGATGTTAGTGCTGATACTCTCACTATTAATTCTGTTCCGGTGGTGCGGGAGTTTTCGGACGTATTTCTTGCAGACTTTCGGGCATGCCGTCTGACAGGGATATTGACTTCGGTATGGACTTGGTGTCGGGAACTCAGCCTATTTCTATTCCACCATATCGCATGGCACCAGCTAAGTTAAAAGAATTGAAGGAGCAGTTTCAGGAACTCCTTGATAAGGGGTTTATTCGGGCTAGCGTGTTACCTTGGGGTGCATCAGTTCTGTTTGTGAAGAATAAGGATGGTACTATAAGAATGTGCATTGATTATAGATAGTTGAACAAAGTCACAATCAAGAACAAGTATCCTTTGCCGTGTATTGATGATCTGTTTGACCAGCTTTAGGGAGCGAGGGTGTTCTCCAAGATAGATTTGAGGTCTACGTATCACCAGTTGAAGATATAGGACTCGAATATTCTAAAGACAACCTTCAGGACCCGTTATGGTCATTATGAGATCCTAGTGATGTCCTTTGGGCTGACCAACGCCTCAACATCGTTCATGCATCTGATGAACACTGTGTTTCAGTCGTATCTCGACTCGTTTGTTATAGTGTTCATTGATGATATCCTGGTGTACTCTCGTAGCCAGGAGGAGCATGCCCAGCATTTGAGGATTGTGTTGCAGCGGTTGAGGGATGAGAAACTTTATGCCAAGTTCTCCAAGTATGAGTTTTGGCTAAGCTCAATGGCATTCTTAGTACACGTGGTGTCCAGTGAGGGTATTCAGGTGGATCCGAAGAAGATAGAGGCAGTTCAGAGTTGGCCCAGACCATCCTCAGCTATGGAGATTCGGAGATTTCTCAGCTTGATCGGTTATTATTGTCGCTTTGTTGAGGGTTTCTCATCTATTGCATCGCCCTTGACCAAATTGACCCAAAAGGGTTCTCCTTTCAGGTGGTCGGATGAGTGTGAGGAGAGCTTTTAGAAGCTCAAGACTGTCTTGACCACAGCTCCAATTCTAGTTTTGCCTTCATCTTCATGCTTTATACAGTATATTATGATGCTTCTCGGATCAGTATTGGGTGTGTCTTGATGTAGAAGAGTGATTGCTTATGCTTCGCGCCAGTTGAAGCCTCATGAGAGGAACTACCCCATTCATGATTTGGTGTTAGCTGCCATCGATCATGAATTGAAGATTTGGAGGCATTATCTCTACGGTGTGTCTTATGAGGTGTTTATGGATCATCGGAGTCTCCAGCACTTGTTCAAACAAAAGGATCTAAATTTGAGGCAACGGAGGTGGTTGGAGCTGCTAAAGGACTATGATATCATCATTCTGTATCATCCCGGGAAGGCCAACGTGGTGGCCGATGCCTTGAGTAGAAAGACGGTGAGTATGGGTAGTCTTGCATTCATTCCCGTTAGAGAGAGACCTCTTGCAGTTGATGTTTAGGATTTGGCCAACTAGTTCATGAGATTGGATATTTTAGAGCCCAGCCAGGTTCTAGCTTGTGTGGTTTCTCGGTCTTCCTTATATGATCGCATCAGAGAGCGCTAGTATGATGATCCCCATTTGCTTATCCATAAGGACACGGTTTAGCACAGTGATGCCAGAGATGTGACTATCAAGGATGATGGGGTATTGAGGATGTAGGGTTGGATTTATGTGCCCAATGTGGATGGGCTACGTGAGTTGATTCTTGAGGAGGCCTACAGTTCGTTGTATTCCATTCATCCGGGTGTCGCGAATATATATTAGGACCTGAGGCAGCACTATTGGTTGAGGATAATGAAGAAGGATATAGTGGGGTTTGTAGCTCGATACCTTAATTGTCAGCCGGTTAAGTATGAGCATCAGGGACCAGGTGGATTGCTTTAGAGGTTAGAGATTCCAGAGTGGAAGTGGGAGCAGATCACCATGGATTTTGTAGTTGGGCTCCCACAGACTTCGAGGAAGTTCGATGCTATTTGGGTAATTATGGATCGGCTGACCAAGTCCGCGCACTTCATTCTAGTGGGTACTGCTTATTCTTTAGAGCGATTGGATGAGATTTACATCCGATAGATCGTCCGCCTTCATAGTGTGCTAGTGTCCATCATTTCAGATCGAGGCACGCAGTTTACATCACAGTTCTGGAGAGCAGTACTGCGAGAGTTAGGCACCCAGGTTGAGTTTAGCATAGCATTTCACCCTCATATGGACGGACAATCCGAGCGCACTATTCAGAAATTGGATGACATGCTACGCGCTTGTGTCATTGATTTTGGGGGGGTTTTGGGATCAGTTTCTGCCACTCGCAGAGTTTGCCTACAACAACATCTACTAGTCAAGCATTCATATGTCTCTGTGTGAGGCTTTATATGGGAGACGGTGTAGATCTTTGGTAGGTTGGTTCGAGCTGGGGGAGGCTAGGCTATTGGGTACTGACTTGGTTCAGGATACATTGGATAAGGTTAAATTGATTCAGGAGCGGCTTCGCACTGCGCAATCCAGAAAGAAGAGTTATGCTGAGAAGAAGGTCTGTGATGTTACTTATATGGTTGGGGAGAAGGTTCTGCTAAAGGTTTCACCCATGAAGGGGTTTATGAGATTCGGGAATAAGGGCAAGTTGAGCCCTCGATACATTCGGCCGTTTGAAGTGCTTCGGAGGATTGGGGAGGTGGCTTACGAGCTTGCCTTGCCACCTAGTTTGTCGTGCATGCATCTAGTATTTCATGTTTCTATGCTCTGGAAGTATGTTGGCGATCCGTCTCATATTTTGGATTTCAGCACGGTTCAGTTGGATGGTGATTTGACTTATGATGTGGAGCCGGTGGCCATTTTGGATCGGCAGGTTCGGAAGTTGAGGTCAAAGGATATAGCTTCAGTGAAGGTACAGTGGAGAGGTCAGCCGATGGAGGAGGCTACTTGGGACATCGAGCGGGAGATGCAAAGCAGATATCCACACCTATTTGGGACTCCAAATATGTTTCTAGACCCGTTCGAGGACGAACGTTTATTTAAGAGGGGGAGGATGTAACGACCCGGCCGGTCATTTTGAGTGTTGTAGCCCCATTCCCCTAATTACTGCTCCTTTTGTGCTTTATAGTTGTTATATGACTTACCGGATTAGTTGGTTCGGGTCCGAAGAGATTTTAGAGTGAATTGAGACACTTAGTCTCATAATGGAAAGCTTAAGTTGGAAAAGTTGACCGGATATTGACTTATGTGTAAATGACCCCGAATTTAAATTTTGATGGTTCAGTTAGCTCCGTTGGGGGATTTCGGACTTAGGAGCGTGTCCGGATTGTGATTTGGAGGTCTGTAGTTAAATTAGACTTGAAATGGCGAAAGTTGAATTTTTGGGAAGTTTGACCGGGAGTGGACTTTTTGATATCGGGGTAGAATTCTGATTCCGAAAGTTGGAGTAGGTCCGTGGTGTCATTTTTGACTTGTGTGCAAAAATTAGGGTCAATCAGACGTGATTTGATAGGTTAGGCGTCAGTTGTAGCAATTTGGAAATTCAAAGTTCATTAGGCTTGAATCTATGTGCGATTTGTGTTTATGATATTGTTTGAGGAGATTTGATGGTTCGACTAAGTTCTCATGATGTTTTAAGACTTGTTGGTATGTTTGATTGAGGTCCCGGGGTTGATTTTGGGTGGTTAACAGATCAAGGTTTGAAATTGAAGAGCTGCCGGAGTTTGAGGACAGCTGGAGTAATCGCACCTGCGGAGTAGGCACTGCAGGTGCGAGCCCGCAGAAGCGGAAAGGGAGCTGCAGAAATTGGACAGGAAGTAATTGGCAGAGGTCGCAGGTGCGAGGTCCTTTCCGCACCTATGAGGCCGCAGATGCGGTGAAGAGGGCGCAGAAGCGGAGTGTGAAGGAGTTGAGGGGTGTAGGCTGCTTCTGCATAAGCGGATCATGGGCCGCAGAAGCGCCTCCGCAGGTGTGAGACCTGGAGCGCAGGTGCGAGCCCAAGTGAGTTAAGTGACTTCCGCAAGTGCGTAGTTTTCACCGCAAAAGCGGGACCGCAGGTGCGGTTTGACTGGGCAGAACATATAAACATAAGGGTTCGCGATTTTCTTCATTTTCTAACGTTTTGAGCTCGGAATTTGGAGGTTTTTGAGAGGATTTTCATGGGGATTCTTGAGGTAAGTTTGTCGTGTTCATATTTCTTTAATAATTATGTTTTCCTACTGATTTTCCACCTAGATGGTGTGTTTTCGAGGTGTAACTTGGGGGTTTGAGGCTAGGGATTTGGAGAGTTGATTTTGGGGATTTGAATGACCAATTGGTGTCAGATTTTGATGAATTTGGTATGACTAGAGTCGTGGTTGGATGGGCTTTCGGATCTTTTGAGTGTTGTTGGATTCCGAGACATGGGCCCGGGGACAGTTTTGAACCAATTTCGGATTTTGAGTTATAACTTAGTAATTTCTTGTAGAATTGATTCCTTTAGCCCGTATTAATTGTATTTTACTATTTGTGGCTAGATTCAGGTCATTTGGAGGCCGATTTTTGAGGCAAAGGCGTGTTGGAGTAGAGTTTTGCTCGGATTGAGGTAAGTAACACTTCTAACCTTGGTTGTGAGAGTTTGAAACCCCGAACTTATGTGTTATGTGATTGGTATTGAGGTAACGCACATGCCGAGTGACGGGCGTGCAGGCGTGCACCATGAGAATTGTGACCTGGTCGATTCCTTGGCACTGTATGGTGGTTCTATCTTGTTGATATCCGTGTTTTCATCATGTGATAAAGTAATTGAGTTGTCACTCATGCTAGATATCATGTTTAGGCTTTATGCCGGTACTGTTGGGGCCCATAGTGGCCGTTTCTTGATGTTGTCTTACTGATTTCATTGATATTTCATACTCAGTCATATTCATTCATTTCCTATCATATCTCAGTCTCTGTTGTTATTTATTGATACATCATATCATTGTTTCCGGGCTAGTATCATGACATTGTGAGCCCGTGAGAGAGAGACTAGAGAGATTGATGACTGAGTGTGGATGAGGTCCTGAATATGAGTGACATTTATGGGATCGGGCTGCACGCCACAACGGTTATACTAATTTATGATAGCGCTTGGGCTGAAGGAGCCCCTCCGAAGTTTGCACACACCCCCAGTTTGCACCTACTCAAGCTCTAGGTGCAAGAGTAGTGTCCATAAGTCTGTAATAGACTCGATGAATAATAGCTATCTCTCGAGTGTTAGCTTTGCTATTCATGTTCTTGGTTTTGACATTCAAAGTCAAAGTATCCATGACGTTAGGGCCATTGATATCTACCAAGAAATTAGGATAGCAATTAAAGTATACCGGGCTATTGGCTAGGTTACTTTGAAGAACTCCTAAGAGAGAGTCGTCGAAGTTCAAGAGACGAGCATCTCTTAGAAGGACGCAGATGGGCACGTCTAAACCTTTTCTGAAGAGAGGTTTAACAGCTATTTGAACAAGGCCAATATGCTAGTAATTGAATTGACGTTTATATCTATTCAAATCTTGTTCAGAAAGTAGTTTAATAATTTCTAAAGAATTATTAATAGCAACAGTGGACTCACAAGTCTTTATATTATGCATATGGAAGCAAATACAGATCATAGCACGGTATTTGGTCCTAGACTCCTTAATTGAAATGATATACTCTCAAGTGATGAATGGCACTTTGATGCCATAACTCAACCTTCTACTTCGAATCTTGAAAGATCTCAAATTGAACAGGTGATTCAATTTCCTGATGGATCTATAGATCTCAAATTTTTAGGTTCAAGTTCTAATCTTTCGAGCAGAACTAGTTCCTTTAGAAAAAGGTCTACAGTTCCTTCCGTTTTCGTACCTTCTTCTTCTAAACCCCCGAAAGAAAGTATAACTGAAAACGCAACTTCCGTACCAATTACTGGTAACGACAAAGGGAAAGTTACAGGAGAAGATTTCTCCCATACAGTCCCAAAAGTTTATTACCAAAATCATCCCGCTAGTCCAACCCCTAGCGATATGTATCCTCCTCAGGAAGATGTACCTGAATTCCTCAAGACAATTAAGTCAGGCGACCCTTACACTCTAGATCCAGAGATCATCAATCGTCTCTGGACTCATCCTGATAATGTACCAAAGAGAAAATGGTATGTTGCCAAGCAAAGAGAAAACTTCAGATATTGTTGGATATCGGACATGAAAAGAATGAGATGTGAAATCGATTTCTTCAGATGGTTCGAAATATCCAGCAAATTTGAAAGCCAAAAGGATTGTTTACAAGTCCTTATCAATAAATGGTACAATGCTAACAATAAAGTTGTTGAGTCTGTTATTCCTCCTGTAGAAGGAATAAAAATCCCAGTATCCAATATTGTCATCTCTGCCTCTCCTTTCAAAACCAAAAGCGAGAAACCAAATAGTATGACTGTTTGTTCAGATATCGATCGAGTCATTGAACAAAACAATTATACCAATCAACTCCTTTATGTTGTCTCTAGACAAATAGAAGACTCCAAAGAAAAATCTCTATTCAGTGGGAAACCTACCCTTTCACAGCCCAACACTAGTCAGAATATTGAACCAAACCCCGGTTTCAAAATAGCTGAGTTCTCTAAGGACAAGTACCCAAAACTCAAGGACACTTTTGAAGTCTCTAGTAACATCCTTGACAAAATCAACAAACAGTTGGCTAGCTTCAGTATTTCCAAAGAAGTACTCAAAGAAGGAAAAATATCCACTATCCAAGAAAAGGAAGCCCTTCTTCACAAACTCTCCAATGACCGCTTTCATAATTACAAAAATTATCATAAGCGTCCTTCCTTTCCTGATATCCAATACGAAGAAAATTATTTACTTGCCTCTACTTCTCACGAAGGAAGAAGCATAATCGAATGGAATATAGATGCTTTGGCAGAGCATCAAATATATCATAAATTCCATGAAATGGGAGTTTGCATCACATCCTACAAGATAAGAGGTTTCTCTAATAAAGAAGCAGCCTCTATGATTGTAGCTGGATTCACCGGCATGTTGAAATATTGGTGGGATAATTATTTCACTGAAGATGTTAGACAAGCCATATACTCTGCTACAGCCATCGAAACTGTAGTTAAAACTGAGGGTACTACCATAGAAACTACCTCTCAAATAACTAGAGAAGACGCTTGCGCTACACTTCTCTACCAAATAGCTAAACACTTCATCGGAGAACCCAAACTCTTCCAAGATAGAAGTTTACAAATTCTAAACAATCTGTATTGCCCATCTCTAGATGACTTTATCTGGTACAAAAACCAATTCATCAGCAAGGTTATGATTAGACCTGACTGTCATCTAGATTTTTGGAAAGAACGTTTTATCAGCGGTCTTCCTCCCTTATTCGCAAGCAAGGTCCAAACCAAAATACAAGATCATTGTGAAGGTAAAATTCCTTACCATCAAATGACCTATGATGACCTTGTTAGCATCATCAATGTTGTAGGTCTTGAACTCTGCACAGACATCAAGCTCAAAAATCAGCTCAAAAAAGAGCAACACTCCTCTAGAAAAGAACTAGGAAGTTTCTGTCAAGACTTCGGTTATACCAATATTGTTGCCCCCTCCACTCTTTTTTCTAGAAAGAACAAATCTTTCAAAAAGATTCAGCGAAGCAAAGCTTGAAGAAATTCTGAGGATCGTCCTAGAAAGAAATCCAAATTCAGAAGACCTTCAAAGTCTTCTAAAAATAGAGATGTTTGTTGGAACTGTGGCAAAACCGGTCATAGAGCCAATGAATGCAAATCCGGCAAAAAGAAGAAGAAAATCAACCTCTTAGAGATTAATGAAGATACCAAAAAGGAACTCTTCTCTATCTTAGAGGAAGATAATACTGATTCTTCTCCTTATTACTCATCAGAAGAATATAGCGATGAAGAGAATATCAACATCGCTTATAATTCTGATTCAAGCCAATCTGGCATTGAATGCCACTGTTCTGGAGCCTTTTGTACCTGTGACAACTCTCCAGTCTCCATTAAGGTTCTTTCTGATAGCTCCAAAGAAGCTCTTTACGATGCGATACAACACATCAACGATGATGAATCTAGAAAACAATACTTGATAGAACTCAAAAATCTTATCCTCTCTCATCAAAATGACAGACCAAAATCGAGGTCAATCATTGAACCATTCAGCATGAAGCAAGTCATGTCTCGCTTCGATAAACCTGCTGAACCCTCAATCTCTGATCTAAGACATGAAGTCTTAGAACTCAAAGAAGAGATTAAAGATATTAAATCTAGACTTGGAAAAGTTGAACTTGATGTTCTTACAGAATAGGTTCTTAAACAAGCTAGGACTTACGAACATAAGTCCGAAAACGAAGAAGAACCTGAACTTCATGAAAGTGAGTATCATTCAGAAAATGATAACCCGATCGATCTTCGTCTTACTCAAGATAAGACTTCATCTTCCCAAACTCCCAGTCTTACGGTGATTACTAGTATTAAACCTCAGAATTATCATATTTCCATCAAAATAGTTATTAACAAACACTTTGTTATTAACAAAATTGCTTTACTTGACAGTGGTGCAGATCATAACTGTATCATGAGAGGTATTGTTCCTACTCAGTATTTGGAAAAAAGTACTTCTAAATTATACTCCGCTACAGGAGAATAACTTCGTATTAACTATAAGCTTTCTAAATCTCATATCTGTAACAATGGTATTTGTTTAACAAATAATTTTATCATTACTGAGGATATAAATGAAGATATCATCTTAGGAATTCCTTTTATCACTCAGATAAAACCTTTCATTACTGGCTTAGACGGTATCTCTACTCACATATTAGGAAAAGAATTACATTTTCCTTTTATCAAAACTCTTTCACAAGATGAAAGTAATTTTATTAGAAAAAACACTATTTTTCGTATTAACACTAATTTAAAAATTCAGAAATACAAGATGAATATGGTGAACCAGTGTAGCAATAGAATAATATAGATAACTGATTAAACCATAACAAGCTTATTAAAAGCTATCAATAACATTTATAGGATTTAAGATGAGGTTCTCTGTAACCATCTTCACACAAAGCGGCCCCGCCGCCTCACCCGATGTATGCAGGTGGAGGTGTCCGTACAATACCACAACTCTAATCAAGCGGCCCTGCCACCTCACCCTAATGTATGCGGGTGGATGTATAACCACAGTACCAAGAACCTACACAAAGCGGCTATGCCGCCTCACCCTAATGTATGCGAGTGGAAATGCATCGACGATACCAATACCAACACAAAGCGGCTATGCCGCCTCACCCCAATGTATGCGGGTGGTGGTTCCACAACAATACCAAAACTATACACAAAGCGGTCGTACCGCCTTACCCCAATGTAAGCGGGTGGAGGTGCAGGCCCACAATACCATAATCCCTACACAAAGCGGTCATGCCGCCTCACCTCAATATATGTGCGGGTGGGGGTGTATCACAATCACAATCTCTATACCATAATCCCCACACAAAGAGGTCATGCTGCCTCACCCCAATGTATGCGGGTGGAGGTGTATCACAATCACAATCTCCACACAACTTGGCATAATAACTTTCGCATAAATCACAACTAGAAATTATAACATATGGATACATAATCCATAGTTTGGGACACATCCTCAATTTATAATGAAATATGATAAGAGCATTTGAAACATGAATTGAACATATATCTTCATCACAGAACTTATCGGAATACTCCATTTATAATCAACATCTCGGACTTACAAGGATATTGGGAATTCCAATTCTTAAAGAAGAGTTTAGCCAACATACCTCAAATTCTTCCCTTAATGATACTACAACTATGCACTACACTAATCAACTTCAATCTACAATAACAACATCCAATGAGACCAATATTAGTAACAAATCCCATAGATTCATTGTATTCATAAATTTCATCGCCAAGATTACCATTCATCTTCTCTCTTATTTTCTCAAAAGTACTATTCATGCCATGAACTAGAGTTTTATAATCCAATATTTCAACCATTAGAACTTGTAACAAATGCTTCAAATACTTCTAACTACTCATAATAAACGAGTTTGAAGCATTGGAATTACCTCTAGTAGATCAATCTTGAAAAATCACAACTTTGGTGATTTTTGTGTTCTTGAGGATTTGATGATGAAATATTGTATTTGGGTGTAAGAATAATGTTAGAACTCATGTATATTAAGTAATAATCAATCCAAAATATCATTAACAACTTACCTTGGTCGATTGGACTTGATTTGAGCTCAAAATCGCCCCTTCACTTCAAGAACCCTAACCCCCAAATACAAAAAATACCCTCTTTATCCGACCTTGTATTTATAGGCCCAGGTTTCTGGGTTTTGAATGCGGCCCTGGATGCTTTGCATCCCCACTTCATTCCTCTTTGAAGCTCGGATGCGAACCTGGACGCTATGGCAGCACTTCACTGCCAGCCTCTCTTTCGGATGCGGCCTTGGATGCTTCGCATTTGCAGGCTCCTCCGCCAGCCTTTGGTAATTTGGTCATAACTTCTTGTAGGAATGTCCAAATGACAAACGGTTTGAAGAGTTAGAAACTAGACTCAGAAACTAGACTCAAAGACCTTTAATTCAATAGGCCATACATCACCTAACTCCTTACATATATATAGATATGACCGTCCAAAATTTGGTTTTGTGCGTACTCATTTGGAACTTTAGTCTATCATGAAATTTCCAACTTGACTAGGACTTAGGGCTCTCCCTAGGCCCCACATCACTTATAATATGACTCGTACACTTATTATCATATCCAATTGATATCCATCCCATTAATAGACCTCGTCTTCACATAAAATAATATAATTAGTGCACATCGACTTTCTTAATAATGCTTAAGTACTTCAAAATTTTTCGGGGTGTTACACGGAAGCACCTGGATCTGCACACGAGGTGTAGGGTGTAACGTGAGTACAACCAACTCAATAAGTAACAAATCTAAACTTTGGACTAAAAGTAGTTACGAACTCAACCGGCACAGTTCAATATAGAAAATAACAGTGCAGAAACGTAGACATGCTTTCAAGTTCGATAGATATCTCAAAACAGTAGAATGGATCAAATCTGAATGATATGAAGAATATAAGTCCTCTAATTCTACATGCCAATGCACATGCTGTAGGTGACACACCATACTGACAGCCTTATGTGCTCACACTCTCAAATGCTCAATCACTCAGTACTGTATATGGCCCATACGGCCCAGGGAAGATCCATCCCGGAATATATATATCACTGACCATTAATCACCCAGTACTAAGTAGGGCCAATCCAGCCCGTGAAGAAGATCCATCTCCAGGTATATAATGCTTCGGACAAGATCCATGTCTAGGGAAGATCCATCCCTCAATATAATCAACTGTGCTCACTAAGGGTGTGTGCAAACTTCGGAGGGGCTCCTTCAGCCCAAACGCTATCATAAATCAGTATAACCGCTGCGACACACAGCCCGATCCCATAAATGTCACTCATATTCAGGCCCTCGACCTCAATCAGTCATCAATCTCTCCAGTCTCTCTCTCACGGGCTCACAATGTCATGATACTAGCCCGGAAACAATGATATAATGTATCAATAAATAACAACAAAGACTAAGATATGATATGAAATGAATGAATATGACTGAGTATGAAATATCAATGAAATCAGTAAAACAACTGCAAGAAACGACCACTATGGGCCCCAACAGTACCGGCATAAAGCCTAAACATGATATTTAGCAAGAGTGACATCTCAATTACTTTATTACATGATGAAAACACGGATACCAACAAGATAGAACCACTATATAGTACCATGGAATCGACCAGGTCACAATTCACACGGTGCACGCCCGCACGCCCATCACTTGGTATGCGCGTCACCTCAATACCAATCACATAACACATAAGTTCGGGGTTTTGAACCCTTAGAACCAAGTTTAGAAGTATTACTTACCTCAATCCGAGCAAAACTCTACTCCAACACGCCTTGGCCTCAAAAATTGGCCTCCAAATGACCCGAATCTAGCCACAAACAGTAAAATACAATTAATACGGGCTAAAGGAATCAATTCTACAAGAAATTACTAAGTTATAACTCAAAATCTGAAATTGGTTCAAAACCGCCTCCGACCCATGTCTCGGAATCCAACAACACACAAAATCCGAAAGCCCATCCAACCACGAGTCTAGTCATACTAAATTCATCAAAATCCGACACCAATTGGTCATTCAAATCCCCAAAATCAACTCTCCAAATCCCTAGTCTCAAACCCCCAAGTTACATCTCGAAAACACACCAACTAGGTTGAAAATCAGTGGGGAAACATAATTATTGAAGAAAGATGAACACAAGGAACTTACCTCAAGAATCCCCATGAAAATGCTCTCAAAAGCCTCCAAAATACGAGCTCAAAACGTTATAAAATGAAGAAAATCGCGAACCCTTATGTTTATATGCTCTGCCCAGTCAAACCGCACCTGCGGTCCCAAAAGACGCTTTTGCGGTGAAAACTACGCACCTGCGGAAGTCACTTAACTCATCTGGGCTCGCACCTATGCTCCAGGTCTCGCACCTGCGGAGGCGCTTCCGCGGCCCATGATCTGCTTCTGCGGAAATAGCCTACACCCCTCAACTCCTTCACACTCCGCTTCTGTGCCTTTTTCGCCGCATCTGCAGCCTCACAGGTGTGGAAAGTACCTCGCACCTGCGACCTCTGCCAATTCCTTCCTGGCCCGCTTCTGCGGGCTCGCACCTGCGGTGCCCACTCCGCAGGTGCGATTACACAAGCAGTCCTCAACCTTTAGCAGCTCTTCAACTTCAAACCTTGATCCGTTAACCACCCGAAATCAACCCGAGGCCCCCGGGACCTCAACCAAATATACCAATAAGTCTTAAAATATCATGCGAACTTAGTCGAACCATCAAATCTCCTCAAACGATATAAAAAACACATATCGCACATAGATTCAAGACTAATGAACTTTGAATTTCCAAATTTCTATAACTGATGTCTAACCTATCAAATCACGTCCAATTGACCCCAATTTTTGCACATAAGTCACAAATGACACTACGGACCTACTCCAACTTCCGGAATCGGAATCCGACCATGATATCAAAATGTCCACTCCCGGTCAAACTTCGCAAAAATTCAACTTTCGTCATTTCAAGCCTAATTCAACTACAGATCTCCAAATCACAATTCGGATACGCTCCTAAGTCCAAAATCCCTCAACGGAGCTAACAGAACCATCAAAATTCAAATCCGGGGTCGTTTACACATAAGTTAATATCTGATCAATTTTTCCAACTTAAGCTTTCCATTATGAGACTAAGTGTCTCAATTCACTCCGAAATCTCTCCGGACCCGAACCAACTAACCCAGTAAGTCATATAACAATTGTAAATCACAAAAGGAGCAGTAATTAGGGGAACAGGGCTACAACACTCAAAACAACCGGCCGGGTCATTACACTATTGCAGAAGATTTACAAAACCCAAAGCTTATAGAAAAAATTGATTTAAAAAAAAATTAGTTTTCATTACAAATATATGGGGACCATCCAAACCAATTTTGGAATAGGAAAAA
This sequence comes from Nicotiana tomentosiformis, assembly GCF_000390325.3. Classification (NCBI taxonomy): domain Eukaryota; kingdom Viridiplantae; phylum Streptophyta; class Magnoliopsida; order Solanales; family Solanaceae; genus Nicotiana; species Nicotiana tomentosiformis. The sequence goes on along the minus strand of NC_090816.1, from coordinate 55,953,161 downwards.
TCATATAGTTAGTCTTCCCTATGAAGAAGACTTTTCAGAAGATAATATTTCAACTAAGGCTAGACCTTGCCAAATGAATTCAAATTATTTGGAATTATGCAAAAACGAAATAGATTCTTTACTGCAAAAAGGTCTTATAAGACCTTCAAGGTCTAAATGGTCATGTACTGCCTTTTATGTTAATAAACATGCTGAACAGGAACGAGGAGTTCCAACATTAGTTATCAATTATAATCCCCTTAATATAGTTTTAAAGTGGATTAGATATCCAATCCCCAATGAAAAGGATTTATTGGATAGATTGCATGATGCCATAATATTTTCAAATTTTGATTTAAAATCAGGTTATTGGCAGATTCAGATATCTGAGTCAGATAAGTATAAAACTGCTTTTAATGTCTCAATGGGTCAATATGAATAGAATGTTATGCCTTTTGATTTAAAAAATGCCCCTTCTGAATTTCAGAAAATAATAAATGATATTTTCATGCCTTATACAAATTTTATAATTATTTATATTAATGATATTATAGTATTTTCAAATAATATTGAAATTCATTTTAAACATTTGGATCTTTTTAGAAAAATTATAATTCAAAATGGCTTAGTAATTTCTAAACCAAAAATGGCCCTTTTTCAGACCAATATAAGATTTTTAGGTCATAATATTCAAAATGGAAGAATAGTTCCAATCCAAAGAAGCATTGAATTTGCATCCAAATTCCCTGATGTCATAACTGATAAGACTCAACTCTAGAGGTTTCTAGGAAGCCTTAATTATATTGCTCCTTTCATAAAGGACCTTGGTAAGGATACTTTAATTCTTTATAAAAGATTAAAGAAAAATCCGAAAGCATGGACTGATGATCATAGTAAATCAGCCAAACGTATTAAACAAAAGGTTAATAATCTTTCATGCCTTATGCTTGCTAATCCAAGTTGGGCAAATGCTATTGAAACTGATGCCTAAGATATTGGATATGGTAAAATATTAAAACAATATTCCCCAGCTAATAAACAAGAATATCTTGTTCAATTCTATTAGGGAATAAGTCCCAAAAGAATATGCTACTGTGGCTAAGGAAATCCTTTCCATAGTAAAATGTGTATTAAAGTTCCAGACTGATTTATACAATCAGAAGTTTTTAATAAAAATTGATTGCCAAGCAGCAAAGTTTATCTTTAATAAAGATTGTAAAAATGATATTTCTAAACAGATGTTTGCAAGATGGCAAGCCCTGTTAGCACCATTTGATTTTGAAATCATTTACAAAAAAGGGACAGATAATAGTCTCCCTAATTTTCTCACTAGAGAACTTTTGAACTAATAATTCCTTTAATTTTATGGCAGGATATGAGGCCCGAATATAGACCACCTCAGGGAAGAGGATGAGGAAGTACACCTTCCTATGGTAGAGGGAATATCCTTGCCCAAATCGGAAACCAGCAGCTAATATAGCAGGAACATCTGGTATTAATACCGAACACCCAATGTACAAAGAATTCTTGGATTTTATGAAATCCAAACAAGGTAATAATAATAGTCCATCATATTCATCAGCATTAACAAATGATATTCATGAGACTATTGAGGTTTATAACTAAAATGAGAAAAGGAGTTAATAACTCTTTTAGAATAGTCTGACCTTAATTGGAAGGACAATCCTTGGCAACTTATGACTAGATATTTTGATACTGGCATCATATTCCACCCTTTCATACAAATATAGAATGCACTATGAACTAGTCCTGACATCCACAGCCTCAGCTGAGAATCAACACTTTTACCCAGCCAATACAAAGAGAGTTTATAATTTCTCTAAAATTGTAATAAAAAGGGTTTTAGCTTCAGATGAATGGGGGCTCAGTACATTCAAGAAAAGGGAATACACCCATCCTGAGCAAAAACTCCCGGTAAAATTTAACTATTGGGATTATGTTGAAGGCTTTAATAAAGTCTTATTATATGAGAATGCTAATAAAAAGCACTCTTGGTTCATAAAGCTCTGTTCCAATATGTATGAACAACAAATCCCAAATTGATTCTGTAACTGGTGAATATTATATGGTCCATTATTGGAAATTCTTCCAGAATAATTTAAGAGTTTATATACTCAATGGGTAGATATATCTCCCAAATTATTGATATGCAAAAACAAGACATGTTTTTAAAAAAATGGCTGCCATGTACTTTTTTTTTAAATAGAATTCTCTATCCCTTGGATAATGAAATGGGATGTGGAAGTCAGTTATACGATAAAAGGTTTCCCGTGCCTAAACAGAATCTTTTTTACGAAATTTTGGAGTAAATTACTTCAAAAAGACCAGCAAGGAAAATTACATGGTCAGGAGATTTTGGATAATACCCAAAAGAAAATTGATGAGTATAATAATAAAGAAAAGGTTGATGACAAAACGTTGGAGGAATTAAGTCCTTTCAAGCAATTAACCAAACATCTTCAAATGAAGAAATGTGTTATGACCAAATCAGAAATTCTGGCTTCATACACGGAAAAAGTAAAGAAAATTTAACGAAAAATCTGGAAAGAGAGATACCAGATGATATATCTATGGCTTCAATAGGCCACACCATGGAAGATGACATAGTCATAGCAGAAGAATCTCAAGAAGTTGAAGATAATGAAGAAGTAGACCTCGAAAGTGTAGAAAGAGTTCTGCAACAATTCAAAGAAATCACGGAAGAATCTTCTGTCAAAAATAATAAAGGAAAAAACAAAGCCTGAAAAAGACACTGAAGGCCCCACCATTGAATAATTGGGGTAATAAGGACGAATAACTTTAATAAAGTAATAGACTCCACCACTGTAGGGGAATCTACTTTTATAAAGTTTGTCCGTTTCTCTTTTAGCTTTTTGACTTTTAGGTTTTAGCTTTTTATCTTGTCGGCTACGATGTAATTATTGTGTAGGACATTCTACTGTTTAGTTTTTGTTTGTTTTAGAGACAAATACATTATATAAGGATCTCAATTTTTAGTTAAGAGGCAGGCTTCAGCTAATAGCTCTCACCTCTCTCTAAGAAATCTCCATCTCTCTAGAATCTCATTTTTTGTAAATCTCCCTTTGTAACAATTTTATATTTGGAATAAAAACCAGAAAAGGCTACTTGGCCACAATCTCGACAGTCTCAGGTATTTAATTTAATTTGTGTTTCTTATAATTCAGATATTCATTTAGCCTAAATGATAGGCTAAATAGTGTTGTGTTGAACTTATGCATACTAGTCTATTCTTAAAACATATTTTGTTGCTAGTTTTACACTGTATCACCCAATGGTTCTGAGGTTGAGACTATAGAGCCCAGACAGTTTAACAGTCCAGGAAGTAAACCTTGGTTATGGCAACATAACCTGTCACGACCCAATTTTCCTATAGGTCGTGATGGCGCCCAACGTCGCCGCTAGGCAAGCCAACGGTGAACTAGCCATGTATCTATTATTTTAACATTTTAGAAATAGTTGATTCTTAATTATCAAATAAGTAAGAGGTGAGAAATTTAATGAAATAAGTGTAAGCAATTATAAGAACAAGTGTGGTGAAATAATTACTCAAAATCATCAAGTGTCTACTAGCAAAATTTCCAAGATCTGGTGTCACAAGTGTACGAGTTACTAGTAGAATATACAAAACACTAAACTATTGTACGAATGGAGTAGACAAAAAATAAAAGCAAAAGAGAAACTCCAGGTACTGCAGGATGGACTCGAAAAGCAGCCCACCACGACGTCTCGAAGCATCAAGGGTGTGCGCCGGGATAACTACCAGATGCACCTGCCTCAGAACCTGCACGATTAGTGCAGAAGTGTAGCTTGAGTACATAAACAACATGTACTCAGTAAGTATCTAGTCTAACCTCGAAAAAGTAGTGACGAGGGGTCGACATCGACACTTACTATGGGCTAACAATAAAATACATGAATTCTAAATAAGCATAAATTATGTAAATAATAAATACAACTCAGTAACAAGCAGTGAATAATAATTCTTTCACTAACAATAAATTCCAAGTCGATTTCTGTCATTAAGTAATTATGACCGCTCAAACCATAAAATAATATCAAATATAATTAGGCTCCGAGTATTATGACGCATGATTTATGCCGAGGTCGTACGACCCGATTCAAAAAATATACCGTGTGCACTGCCGAGGGTCGAACGGCATGAATCATAGATTCATCTATTAACTTGTCGAGGCGAACATCCCGCTCCCATGAGAGTAGAAGAATTTTACTTCGCTCGCAGAAATACTTGCGACGCGAGTGAACATGGATTTATCAGAGTTATTATAAAAAAAAATCTTCAATTCTTCCCAAACATAAGAAATCAAAACCGGAGACTTTAAATCTTAAAATCCTTAATCTCAGCTCTATTTAAGACAGTTAATACGCATAATCAACATAACAGGGCAAACAAGCATGATGTAAATCTAAGACTACCCGGACATCACATGGAATTTAACTACGCACGGACTCTCGCACCTAGTGCGTACATAGCTCCCCACACAAGTAATTCATAACAAATACACCTAATGGGATGCGTTCCCTCTTACAAGGTTAGAAAAGAGACTTACCTCGTTCTCAAGCTCACTTCTGATCCACAATTATGCTTTAAATCCTCAACTCTGTGCCAAACAACCCAAAATTAGTCAAATGTTATATAAATTAATCAATATGTGTTCAAAAGTTCTATTTAACTATTCGAGTAATTACCCAACCCGAATTGGAATATTCTTAAAATTCACCCCTGACCCACATGCCCGGATTCTAAAAATTATCGAAGATAAATGTTACCCATAACCTCACGAACTTAAATATATAATTTTTATCCCATTCTATAATCATTTTCGTGGTTAAATTCTATTTTTAACAAAACCTAGGTTTTTCATCTAAACCCACAATTTTTACAAATTTACATGTTAAAATCTACCCATAATCTATGTATTTAACTCATATTGGATAGAAATTACTTACCTCCAAATTGCTAGGTGAAAACCCCTCTCAAGAAGCTCCAAAATCGCCCAAAACGTGAGAGAAATAGGTTAGAAATGGCTTAAGTCCGGTATTAAATGAAGCCTTCTGCCTCCAAGACTTCCGCATCTGCGGTCACAGGGCCGCATCTGTGGAAATGTATAGGCTGGCTGGCTTCACGTCTGCGGATGGGATCCCGCTTCTGCGGATGGTGAAACGCATCTGCGGCCCCCCTCGCGCCTGCGGGCTACTCATCGCAGAACTGAGGCCGCTTCTGCGAGTGTTTCTCTGCTTCTGCGAACCAATGGCCAAATGAACAAAGCCGCTTCTGCGGCCACGAGCTCGCATTTGCGGGCTCGCACTTGCGGCCAAAAGCTCGCAGGTGTAGGCGCACCACAACTAGTGCACCAACAGCTCTTTTGAGCTCTAAATCGATCCGTGCATCATCCGGTTTGCACCTGAGGCCTCGTCCAAACATACCAACAAGTTTGTAAACACGAGACGGACTTGCTCGAACCCTCAGAATGCGGAAAACAACACCAAAACTAAGAATCGCACTCCAAACCATATCGAATCAACGTATGAACTTCAAGTTCTTCCAACTTGCTCCGAACGCGCCGAATCATACCTAAACTACTTGGAATGACACCAAATTTTGCGTGCAAGTCTTAAATCACCATACGGAACTACCAGACTCGGAATCCCAAACGGACCTCGATAACACCAAAACCTACTTCAAACCAAATTTAAGGAACTTTAAAACCTTCAAATGCCAACTTTCAACTTTATGCGCTGAAATGCTCCCAGGTCATCCAAAACCCGATCCGAACATACGCCCAAGTCCAAAATCATCATACAAACATATTGGAACCGTCAAATTCCGGTTTCGAGGTCGTTCACTAAAAATGTTGACCAAAGTCAAACTTAGCCTTTTAAAGCCAAGCTAAGGAACCAAGTGTTTTGACTTCAACTCGAACCCTTCCAAATCACGAATTAACCATCCCCGCATGTCATAAAATAGTAAAAGCACATATGGGGAGTCTTATTTAAGAGAACGGGGTTCTAGAAAGCAAAATGATCGGTTGGGTCATTACATTCTCCACCTCTTAAACAAACGTTCGTCCTCAAACGAGTCTAGAATCATACCTAGAGTGCTGAATAGGTGTGGGTATTTTCTCCGCATGTCCTCCTCGGCCTCCCAAGTCACCTCCTCGACTAGTTGGCCCTTCCATTGAACTTTTACCGCCGAAATCTTCTTGGACCTCAACTGGCAAACCTGTCTGTCAACAATGGCAACTTGCTTCTCCTCATAACCTAGGCTCTCATCTAACAGAACCGTGCTGAAGTATAACACATGCGACCTGTTGGCATGATACTTCCGTAGCATAGACACGTGGAAAACCGGATGAACTCCCGTAGACTGGGAGGTAAAGCAAGCTCATAAGAAACCTCTCCAACTAGTCTCAACACCTCAAATGGACCTATAAACCTTGGGCTCAACTTGCCCTTCTTTCCGAACTTCATGATTCCGTTCATCGGCGAGACTTTAAGAAAACCTTCTCGCCCATCATAAATGATAAATCACGCACCTTCTGATCCGTGTAACTCTTCTGTCTGGACTGTGCTGTGCGAAGTTGTTCCTGAATCAACTTTACCTTTTACAAGGCATCTTTCACTAAATCAATACCATATAACTTAGCCTCGCTGGGCTCAAACCATCTAATGGACGAACGACATCACCGGCCATATAATGCCTCAAATGGAGCCATCTCGATGCTGGACTGATAACTCTTATTGTAAGAAAACTCGGCCAAAGGCAAGAATTGATCCCACTGCCCTCCAAAATCAATCACACATACACTGAGCATATCCTCCAAGATCTGAACCGTCCACTCCGACTGCCCATTAGTCTGTGGATGAAAGGTTGAGCTGAGCTCTACCTGGGTCCCCAACTCACTCTGTCCTCGAGAAATATGAAGTAAACTGATGGCCTTTATCTGATATAATGGAGACAGGCACACCATGCAACCGAACAATCTCCTGAATGTAAATCTGGGTCAATCTCTCTGAAGAATATGTGGTCATAACCGGAATGAAGTGTGCCGACTTGGTCAACCTCTCGACAATGACCCAAACTGCATCAAACTTCCGCAAGGTCCGCGGCAACCCAACTACAAAGTCCATGGTAATGCGCTCCTATTTTCTCTTAGGTATAGTCATCTGCTGGAGTAGGCCACCTGGCCTCTGATGCTCGTACTTAACCTGCTGACAATTAAGGCACCTCACTACATACTCAACTATGTTCTTCTTCATCCGCTGCCACCAGTAATGCTGCCTCAGGTCGCGACACATCTTCGTATCACTTGGGTGAATAGAATATCGAGAACTGTGTGCCTCCTCTAGAATCGTTTCCCTCAACCCATCAACATTAGGAATACATAGGTAACCCTGGAGTCACAGAACACCATCCTCACTGATAGTAACCTCTTTGGCACCACCCTGTAGTACCGTCTCTCTGAGAACCAACAAGTGCGGATCATGAAACTAGCTAGCCTTGATCTGCTCGAATAGTGAAGACTAGGTGACAACGCATGCAAGAACTCTACTGGACTCTGAAATATCCAACCTAACAAGTTTGTTAGCCAAGGACTAAATGTCCAAAGCTAGTGGCCTCTCCTCTGCTGAAATGAATGCCAAACTACCCATACTCTTTGCCTTTCTGCTCAAGGCATCTGCAACTACATTCGCCTTGCCCGGATGATACAGGATGGTAATATCATAATCCTTTAGTAACTCAAGCCACTTGCACTGCCTCAAATTGATATCCCTCTAATTGAACAAATGCTGCAAGCTTCGATGATTGATGTAAACCTCATAGAACACCCCATAAAGATAATGCCTCCAGATCTTGAGAGCATGAACAATTGCGGCCAACTTCAAATCATGTACAGGGTAATTCTTCTTGTGGGGCTTCAGCTAGCGTGAAGCATATACAATAACTCGCCCCTCCTGCATCAATACACAACCCAAACCAACTGTCATGCCTCGACCTCGGGAGCGCAACTGGTGCTCAACTGAGATATCCCGGTTAAGCAAGCCTGTTAGATGCCTTCGACCCAACCTTGCCCCATTAACAAATAAGAACCAGTACAGGTGATAGACATGAGAAAAGTCAAGTGTTCCACTACTAGAGGATATTCATTTATGATTACCAAAATATAACAAGTTTAATGATATGATAAAAACATGTTCGCCCAAATACCAACACTTACTAGTTTAGTTCCCAACATCATATACCACCCATAACTTGTCTACGGAGCCTCTAAGTACAACAAAAGAGTAGTATGGATGTGTCGGCGACAAGGCCCCGACTATACCTCAAAATGTAACGTACAACGTCAAATGACATGAAGCCCAGAATAGAGTAGGGCTCACCAAAATCTGCTGAATAGAGAGTAACTGCTAACGAGGGTCAAAACCACCTGTTGACGAATTACCTGCATCCATTGAAGATGCAGCGCCCCCGGCAAAAGGGACGTTAGTACATATGGAATTGTACTAGTATGTAAAGCTAAATGTCCAGTTTCAAAATAGAATACCATTATAAGAAAGGAAAAAACCGTAGAAACAGCAAGTCACAATCAACAATATCCAAATGCCCAGTTAGCACATACCAATTTTCAAAATACTAAAAATAATATATATTTTTGGTTGGGAGATCATTAGCACCGATATACCACCGTGTTTTTAGCACGGAGTCTGATCACACCCGTTCGGCTAGGCCATCTCCCCACAGACAATGTGGTTTGACATGTGATGAGAAAAAGAGGTGTTACCAAGAGTAGTACCACTATGTGCGCAACATGGCGTCCGATCTACACCCGATTGGCTAGGCCGCCTTCCCACATATGTCGTGTGGGTTGACTTTCCAATTCACAGTTAATATCAATCTCATCCTAAATAAGGGGAATAATCACAATCCATCACCATCCACCCCTACACTGGCATGTGTAGTTTTGGGTGTGGGCCTTATGACCTACCCTTCCTCGGTTTGCTAATAATACTCCCAATTTTTTTTTGTTTTTGCACACAAAGGTAGTATAATTACAAATGTATTCACCTCATCATCTTTCACATTATATATCATTAGTATTTTTAACCACTCATAACAACAATATTTCCTTGGCTCTTTTAGCCATTCACAAGATTCATTATTCATGGCACGTCGACCGTACTTCATATTCCACACTTTCTTTTCTTTACCTTTAAGGATCATCAACATAAGCTTCAACATATAGAGTATTCCAGAAATCACAACTTTAAGTTATTAGTAGTGTAGACTTAAACACAATGAATTCCTTTTCAAGAAATGAAGTAAAATGGTTGGCAATCAAAGCACAAGTTAGAAGCATAAACGAGTAACACATCATTTAATCTTGAAATACTTTTCCCAAAAAGGGCAATACACAATTTCAACTCATGAATATATATAAGAGTTAAAGACACATTGAAAATACTTACAAAGCATAGCATTAGTTAAAACAGCCACGTTTGGGCACAATTATAACTCTCATTATTGGCACGGTGGCCACACTATCCATCTCCAACCCCCTTCTTTCACTTTCAAGCATCCTTACAGATTATCAACAACAAGGCTAAGGGTCTTAGACACATGTGATTTCTTACACAATTCGACATGCTAGTTTTCATTAAAATCACGCTTCAAATCATGACATATTAACACACAACACATGTTTAATCACCTTCTCAAATAGTAACTCAACAAAGAAGAACATTTGGAATACAATTCGAACGCATATATCTTTTGACACAAGGCTTGTTTGGAATAATCAATTTATAATGAGCAACACGGGACTTACAAGGCCATTGTGTGGTTCAATTTTAGAAGAGGAGTTTAGCCAACATACCTTGTTTGAGCTTTCCTTAAGTTACTACAACATCCCAATACTTCTAGCAATAACAATCTATAAGAAGGTAGTGAAAATCAGATAATAATTAGAATGATTCACATAGTGTAACTCTCTTAGGAATTTTGTCGAACACCTAGTATGCAAAATGGACTACAAAGCTATACAATGGTAATCTTTTCCTCCCTTAACCAATTTCAACAAGAAACCACACAAACTAGTTCATTAAACCCACACACTACAACCTATTGTCACATGAATGGCCTATTTCCAACCCCCATAACCTAATTAAACCCATAACAATTGCATGAAGGTTTTAGGACAAGGTCTTACCCGGATAAATGATAATCTAGTGATTGGTTTCCTTGATTCTTGAAGGTTGGTGCAAGATTGGATGATTAGAGTGTTAGGTTTCCTCATTCTCTCTCTAAAAATTCTCTTACCTTTCTCTAAAATCATCATATAATTTTCCCAAAATGAGCCCCAAAGGCTATTTATTAAAATGGGGTCGGGTTATAAAAATAGAAAAAAAGGACCCTCCGAACTCAGGTCTGCAGTCGCAGAACTGACCGCAGAACAGGTATGCGGTCCGCAAACCACTTATGCGGCTGCAGAATGGCCTAACGAATTTTCCTCATGCAACTCTGCGATAGAAGTGCGGACCGTGAAACAGGTTTGTGATCGCACAATGGAACGCGAAACAACCCTCAAAATTCAACAACTCTCTGCTCAACTCTACGATGCTTATGCGGCCCACAGAATGTATCTGCAGCCGCTAATATGACCGCATAATTGGCCCTTCAGGAAAATATTTTCCACCAACACCTCGATGTATTCTTCAACCCAAATAGTCTGTACCGCAACGAGTAGAATTTCTACAACCCTCAAACACGTAAGCCTACTTCGATACCATGAACCCTTAAATTCCTTGGCGAAATTTTCGGGGCCTTACACCAAAGTGTGAGGCGTTGCAATACATAGTACACATCCCTGAACCGGAAGGCAACACTAATACCGATACTGAAGTTAATGCGGGTCTTGAGTTTTTGAAAGCTCGCCTCGCAATCATCGGACCATCGGAACGGAGCACCCTTCTGGGTTAATCTAGTCAAAGGTGTTGCAATAGATGAGAAGCCCTCCACAAACCGACGATAATAACCTACTAACCCCAGGAAGCTCCTGATCTCCGCCGTAGTAGGACGAGGCCAACTCTAAACAGCCTCGATCTTCTTGGGATCTACCTTAATACCCTCGCCTGATACTACATGTCCCAAGAATGCCACAGAATCGAACCAGAATTTACACTTGGAGAACTTAGCTTATAGCTTCTGGTTCCGCAAGGTCTGAAGCACCACTCTCAAATGCTGCTCGTGCTCCTCCATGCTACGTGAGTAGATCAAAATGTCATCAATGAAGACAATGATAAACAAATCAATATATGGCCTGAACACCCGGTTCATCAAATCCGTAAATGCCAGTGGGGCATTAGTCAAACCGAAGGACATCACTAGAAATGCATAATGGCCATATCTAGTTCGGAAAGCTATCTTCGGAACATCCGAATTTCGAATCTTCAACTGATGGTACCCCGATCTCAGGTCGATCTTGGAGAACACCCTAGTACCCTGCAACTGGTCAAACAAATCATCAATACATGGAAATGGGTATTTGTTCTTAATGGTAACTTTGTTCAACTGGCGGTAATCAATGCACATCCACATAGTCCCATCTTTTTTCTTCACAAATAACACCGGTGCACCCCAAGGCGACACACTCGGTCTGAAAAACCCATTTTCTAGCAACTCCTCGAGTTGTTCCTTCAACTCCTTTAACTCTCTAGGAGCCATGTGGTATGGTGGAATAGAGATAGGCTGGGTGCCTGGAGCCAAATCAATACAGAAATCAATATCACGATCTGGTGGCATGCCTGGAAGATCAGAAGGAAACACATCGGAGAACTCTCGGGCCATGAGCACTTAATCAATCGCCGGAGTCTCTGTAGTAGTATCCCGAACATAAGCTAGATAAGCCAAACACCCATTCCCGACCATGTGTTGAGCCTTCAGAAAAAAGATAACCCGACTAGACGCACTGACAGACGAACCCCTCCACTCTATATCTAGGCAACTCTGGCATCGCCAAGGTAATATTATTGGCATGGCAATCAAGGATGGCGTGATATGGAGACAGCCAATTCATGCCCAGGATGACCTCAAAGTCGGTCATATCAAGCAATAGAAGATCCGCTCAGGTCTCATAACCACAGAAAGTAACAATGCAGGACTTGTAGATCCGATCTATGACAACAGAATCGCCCACTAGGGTGGACACATAAATATGAGTACCCAAGGACTCACGAGTAACACCCACGAAATGAGCAAACAGAGATGAATCATATGAATATGTAGACCCTGGATCAAATAATACCGAAGCATCCCTACCGCAGATAGAAATAATACATGTGATCACGATATCTGAGGCCACTGCATCTGGTCTTGCCGGAAAAGCATAGAATCTAGCTGGAGTGCCACCTGACTGGACTCTACCTGTCTGACCGAAACCTCTAGGAAAACCCCTACCCACCTGCCCTCCGCCTCTGGGCGATCAGATGACTGGTGCAACAGCTGGTGCTGTAATCATAGGTTGATGACCCTACCGTACTGCCTTGCCCTGAAGTCTGGGACAAAACCTCTTCATGTGGCCAGGATCCCCGCACTTGTAACAATCCCTTGGAACGGCGGACTGCTAACCGGAAGTCTGACCCTGGTGGCCTGAATACCCACTGGAGGGACCCTGAATAGCTGGTGGCCGATAGGAACTCTCTGGCATAGCGTTGAAATAGGGCCGTACTGGAGCACCCCGAGGAGGCGGCGGTGTTGGATATGTGGTCCTGCTAGACTGACCCCTCACGAATTGACCCCTGCCCCTAGCCAGGGCACCACTAAACTCTCCAGAATATCGAAATCACTTATCCCTTGTCGCCTGCTCTCGACCCCGCTGACAAACACCCTCAATCCTCTGAGCTATCTCCACAACTATGTAATAAGAAGTCCCCATCTCAACCTCTCGGGCCATAGTAGCCTTACTACCAGAGTGCAAACCTGTAACAAACTTCTGCACTCTCTCTGCATCAGTCGGAAGTATCATAAGTGCATGGCGAGACAACTCAGAGAATCTCGTCTCATAGACGGTCACCGACATTTGGCCTTGTTGGAGCTGCTTGAACTAAAATTGCAACTCTTCCCTCTGAGAGGGTAGAATATATCTGTCCAAGAAGAGGCGTGTGAACTTGTCCCAAGTCATGGGAGGGGAACCTGCTAGTCTGCCAAGAAGATAAGACTGCCACCATCTACGGGCCCTACCCTTCAGCTGAAAGTGGTAAAGTCCACCATGTGGGACTCTAATATCCTCATGTTGTGCAGTCTGTCTCTACACCGATCATAAAGTCCTGAGGGTTCTCATGTCGCTCACCTCTAAAGATAGGAGGATGTAGCCTGGTCCATCTGTCCAATAACCTCTGCGGATCGTTGGCCGCAGCTGGTATGGGCTCAGGTATAGTTGTTGTAACTGGCTGAGCTCTGCCCATAGGTAGTACGCCCGGGGTCTGATATACTACAACTGCATGCCCTGGAGCCTGAGCAGTAGGGGTTTGTGCTCCCCCTCCCGCATGAGATGTGGCTGGGTCTGCTTGAAATAAAGCAGCCTGAGTCATAGAATCCATGAACCGCATCATACGACCCATGGCCTCCTGGAATCCTAGTGCGGACATGAAATCCACCGAGGCTGGCTCTGCTGCAGCCGCCTCGCCTTGATCCTCAATAATAGGATCCTCTACAGGATCCACTGGTGGCATATCTTGGGAAATTCTAGGATTCCCTCGTCCTCTACCATGAGCTGGAGCCCTCCATCGACCTCTTCCTCGGCCTCTAGCAACATGGGAGTAGCTCCTCCATGATCGGGTGCATCTGTCACGCGCGTTCTCACCATCTGTGAGAGAATAAGAGAAAGATACTTAGCACAACATCAACTGCATGATATGAGATGAATAAAAAGTAGTTTCCTAACACCCTATAGTCTCTCGAAGATAAGTACGTACGTCTCCACACCAATCCGTAATTACTTATTGGTGCACAGATTTTGTCGGTCGTGATTTTAGGTAGTATTGGTGTGGCATGTCTATAGGATAGTTGGGCCTGATAAAGTGAGGTCATTGGACCTAGAATGGGTGCCATCGGATTTGTTTGTAGTACATTTGGAAGGTTAATATCGCTGATCAGCTTAGAAATTGGCTATAGTTCTTGTAGAAGGAGAGGGGGATCCATGGCTTGTTTATCTGATGCATGGTTATGAGTTTCTGTGTTCTTGTTTCATCTCGGCAGTGTACGGAGGTTTTTGAATGAGGTTTTGTTTGAAATGAGGTTATTACCGGTAATGAGTTATTTTGAGCAGCTACGGTGATCATAAGTTATTGCTATGAGTATTTGAGTTATGTGGTATATCATTTGATTTTGTTCTGGGTTATTGTTATGACTTGATGCAGTCGGTTCAGACTTATATAGTGTATAGATGCGAGATTCGGGACTTATAGAAAATTTTGGATGTTGGAAATTGGATTCTGTGATTTACGGGCTTAGGTTGAAGTAATGATCTTACATTATGTTCAGTTTTCAGGCCTATATGGAATAGGGTGATGTGGGTTCACCCCCGGGTATGTGCAGGGTAAGGTTATACGGCAGTTTGATGGCTTTGGAACAACTCTTGGCACGTTCGATGACGAACGTATGTTTAAGTGGGGGAGGATGTAATAACCCGACCGGTTGTTTTGAGAATTTGCACTTTAATCGACAGTCTGAGGGCATGAGTAGCACCGCATGATGTATTATGACTTATGTAAATCGTCGGTTTTGGTTTTTAGCTTATTCGGAATCAATTTAGAAGAATGAATTTCATGATTTAAACTTTAAGATGGAAGAGTTGACCAAGTTTGACTTTTGTGAATTTGACCCTGGAACAGAGTTTTGATGATTCCATTAGGTTCGGATGGTGATTTTGGACTTGGGCATATGCCCGGATTTGCATTTGGATATTTCTAGAAGGATTCAGCTCTAATCAGAAAATGTTGGAAATTTGAAGGTTTGAAAAGTTCATAAGCTTGATCGAGAGTTGACTTTGATGATTTGGGACTTGTGTGCAAAATTTGGGTTCATTCCGTGTTGATTCAATTTGTTTTGGCACGAGTTTTGGAAGTTGAAAGTTCAAAGTTCATTCTAGCTCGAATTAAGGTGTGATTTGTCGTTTTGATATTGTTATGTGTGATTTGAGGCCTCAAGTTGGTCCGTATTATGTTATGGGACTTGTTGGCATATTTGGACGGGGTCCCGAGTGGCCCGAGTGAGTTTTGGGCGATGTTCAGATTATTTTCGTTTCATGTTGCATTGCTGAAGGCATGTTGGTTCTGGTGCTTCCGCATCTGTGGAAGAATGGACGCAGATGCGAGTTCGCAGATACGGAACTTTGATCGCAGAAGCGAGGGAGAACTTGGTGAGGAAAATCGTAGAAGCAAAAATTGGGGCACATCTGCGGCCCCGCAAAAGCGATGGTCTTGGGCGCAGAAGCGAGATGGAGCATAGAAGCGCGTTTGGCTTCGTACCTGCGGTTACGTAGAAGCGGATGGAAATTCGCAGGTGCGAGGGGTCGACTGGATGGTGGAGTCCGCAGAAGCAGAGCTCGTGTCGTAGAAGCGATGCCGCAGAAGCAACTCTTGTGTCCGCAGAAGCGGAAATGACTGCGCAGAAGCTTTAAATCAAGGGTTTGGTAGTTTTGTTCATACTTTGAGTTGTGGGACTCGGATTGAGGCAATTTTGGAGGCAAATTTCATCATAAGGATTCGGGTAAGTGTTCTAAACTCGGTTTTGATTATATTTTGAGATTTTATCTCCATTTTTGGTAATTGGATTATGAGTTTTAAAGAGAAAATTGAGGGGTTTTGTCTAAAACTTCATAAAGCAAATTTTTGAGTTTTGAGCGTCGATTCGAAGTCGAATTTGAGCGAAACTAGTATGGTTGAACTCGTAATTGAATGGGTTATCAGATTTTGTGATTTTTATCGGGTTCCAAGGCGCGGGCCCGGATTGGGCTTTTGGGTCGATTTTAGATTTTTGATTAAGATTCGACCTTTATCATTTGGAATTGTTTCCTTGGGCTTTATTTGATGCATTTGAGTTGCTTGTGACTAGTTTCAAGCCGTTCGGAGGCTGGTACACGCGGGATGGAATTGCAGAGCATCGTTTAGCTTGCTCAGTATTGAATTTGGCTTGTTCGAGGTAAGTAACACTTCTAAACTTGGTGCTGAAGGTGTGAAACCCCGAATTTCATATTATGTGTTTGCTGTTGAGGTGACGCACATGCTAGGTGACGGGCGTGTGGGCATGCATCGTGTGAATCATAACTCCATTATTTTTGTGGTATTATGTAGTTACTTGAGCTTATCTGTAACCATGAAATCTCTATGTACTAGAGCTATTGAGTTGTGATACATGTTAGAAACCATGTCTAGGCTACATGCTTATTCTGTTGGGACCCACTGAGGTCATTACTGCAGTTGAGTTATTTGCTTACATTGCAATTTCATACTCAGTCATGTTCATTCATTGCATGTCATATCTCAACCTCTGTTGTAATTTACTGATACATCATATCACCATTTTGGGCTAGTTTCATGACATTGTGAGTCCGAGAGACTGGAGAGGTTGATGACTGAGTGAGGCCGAAGACCTGATTTTGAGATATTGATACTATAGCACGTGAGTTGTCCGTGCAAATCCAGATATTGATACTATAGCACATGAGTTGTTCATGCAACACGTGAGTTGTCCGTGTGGATTTTAGCGCTTGGGCTGAAGGTGCCCCACGGGAGTCTGCACACACCCCCCAGTGAGCACAGTTGATTTATATTGAGGGATGGATCTTCCCTGAACATGGATCTTGTCCGAATCCTTTATACCTGGGGATGGATCTTCCCCACCGGCTGGATTGGCCCTACCCAGTACTGAGTAACCGATGGTCAGTTGATGTATATATTCCAGGATGGATCTTCCCTGGGCCGAATTGGCCATGTACAGTACTAAGTGATTGAGCATGATGAGTGAAAAGTGTGAGACAGTGAGATTGAGTACTCTGAAAGTGTGAGTACATGAGTTCATCTCTGAGATATATTGCATTTGACATGCACACTTGACATACAAGCATAGAGATACATTTTTCATTATGTTGTACAATATTGCGCCATTCATGATTTCACCTACATAGTGACATGTAGGCATAGAGATGTACTTTCCTCATGCTATCTGAAAAATGAAACATCTTAAGTATTGTTGAAAAGTTTTGGGAAAAATCACAGTTTTACAAACCTACTCATAATTTGATGATTTCGGCAAAGGATTTGAGTTTTACTGTATACTTGAAAAGAAGCATTTATTTTCCGAAATTTTATACGACCTGAGCATTTATTTATCGGGTTATTTCTTGCACCATCTTTACTATATTTTTATGAACTGTTGCTGGTTATTGGAGTTAGACTCTGACCCTTGTCCTAGCTCGTCACTACCTTCAATCTAAGGTTAGGTTTGTTACTTATTGAGTACATGGGGTCAGTTGTACTCATACTATACTTCTGCACCTTGCGTACAGATGTTGGATGCTGATGTTGCTGTGATCGACGAGAGCTGGATTTGAAGATGTACCTGAGTTCCGGTTGTAGCTTCCTCTTGTTCATGGTAGCCTTAGATTTATAAAAATCCGTTTATGTATATTTCGAACATATGATGTATTTATTTCGTACCAACTTTGTAAATTATAATCTTACAAGCTCATGATTTGTACTGCTAGTCCTTGGGGAATGTATAAGATTTAGATATTTTCTTTCACTTAATTGTCTTATTAAATTTCATTGGAATTAGATAGTTGTTAATTGACTTACCTGACGGGTTGAGTTAGGTGCCATCACGATCAGTTGGATTTTGATTTGTGACATTTTTACTATCTATTAAAGGGGCCTGCTATAATACCATAAACTTTCACCTCTGTCATCTTTGTTTCTTAAGTTTCTTCTTTTACTTGGCGAAATTAGGATACTTAAAGAGAGCAATAATTTCATTGTTCTGTTCTTTTAAGTTTGGATTATGACTTCTTTTAGTGGAGAAGTTTCAAATTATGAACTTTTCTTGAAGGATGATTTGAGCGCTTACCTCATATTATGCTCAATAATTAAAGGGTGTAATTACCTTTAGGAGAATATGAGTTAACATTTGTTAGTTATTTCATATTTGTATATGAAAATTTATTCTATATTGCTTATAATTTTTCTTTCATTGATTCACAGAATGAATTTCTTGTTAAGAGTGTAGTACATGACTGATGACACAAAATTAAGATTTAAGTGTTGGGGAAATACAATATGAACTTCCAAAAAAAAAAAAAAAAGGAAAAGGAAAAATAAAAGGATTTATTATTCATTTTTGACATCCCTAGGTAACAACAAAATTCACCATGTTTAGGAACACATTTGTAATGGCTTAAAAATTATGTTTAGAACTCAAACGTGATTTTAAGGCGTTTGATGACCTTAATTCCTGATTATTTGGCATTTAGAACAATTAATTTTTCCTAGAATAATGTTTAAAACTAAAGTTTTAGATACTTTGTAGGAACATACTAAATATTATAAAGTTATACTTACGTTACTATTTTAGCTGCCAAACAGATGATAATTTCATCTCGTTGAAATCATGTTTATTAAAATTTGTCTACTTTCGGTGAAAAGTTTCACATAGTTTAGGTAGACATTCAACAAAAATAGTCTATGTAGATATTCAATGAGAAGAGAAGAGAAAAAAAAAAAAATTGGTGTAACTAAATCCCCTAATTTAAGACACTAATAAAGGATTGTATATATATTGTAAAAAGAAATACAGTTAGATCGGTAATATACAAATCTAGAATAATTTTGGTAAATAAGTTTCAAATATTCTATAAAAACGAAAAAATTCCTACAATTTAATGTGCACCTTAGGTTAATCAAAGTAAAAGTACAGATAAATAAGTCAACTTTTGCAATAGGCAGCAAAATATTTTAGAAGAAATAAGACAAGTAGCACTCTTTTAGTAGTAGTATTTTGTTCAATTTTTGTCTACCAAGAACTATATCATCATTTTCTAGAACACGTGGCAGTCTAATGCATAAAAGAGCAATGACGCATTCATTTGTCCAATCAACTGGTCCAAGTTCACTGCAGTGAAAATCTATGGAGCCCACAATGGCAAAAGTGTCTTCATAGCCTAAAACTAACAATACAACTACAGTACCTACACAAGCTAAACCAATCAAAATAATTGAATAAACTAAAATTACCAAAGTAGCCTTGGCCGACAAGCTGGCATGACGACCTCCATCTGCTTCCAAGGCGCTTCTATATAGTAGTAATTATCAGTTGAAATTAATTTTAAAAAAAGAAAAATTTATCTTGATTATGACTTAGGGACAAAAATGCTATCAAAATTGGCTCATATTTTACCTTATTATCCAATTTAGTCCACTTTGTATATAACTTGAAAAATAAATTCATTCCTTAGCCCAGTATTAAAGACCTACTTCTAACATTGTTTTTCCTTTCCCATCATTCCTTCTTTTTTCTTTATTCTTTTTTCTTTTTTTCTTTTTTTCTTTTTTCCTTACTGTTTCGCTTCTTTTCTTTCTTCTCCTTCATTATTTTTTGTTTATATTCAAAATTATGGAAGTCTTATCTCTCCTTTCTTTTGATCTAAATATTTATGGTGATCTTCGTTCATGGTATGTTGAATATCAACATATTACAAAACGTTCACTGTGCAAAGTTTCTTTCATCACAAACTGGCTATGTCAAAAACTTTTACTTGCATCACCTCCCACAAGATTAGACTTTCACATACCACGATTGATTGAACTTTTCAAAGATGGAATAAGACTTTAAGATATTTCACTTTCTTGTGATAAAAACAGTATAGAGAATGATCTGAAAAGGTGGGTTATTCGTATTTATAGATTGAATCAGGATAGGGTTGTGGTAAGAAAATTGAAGAAGAATAGTTGTCCTGGTTTAAAGGCCGTTCAAAGCTTCGATTTCGAAAATTGAATTTTTTGAGTTTGTTAGTTATTTGGATTGGGTGTTATTTGAGTTGATTGGAAACAACAAAAGAAGTTCAGAACTTAAATTTGAAGTGATTTGAAGTATAATTGAGTTATATTTCAAAAGAGGCATAAGGAAAAAGACGAAGTCAGTTTTTGTATAATAATGTATAATATTGTATAATTGTGTATTAGATTAGTATACTAATGAGTCAATTCTTCTTATACATTTTGACATTCTCTCTCTTTTCTCTCTACAAAACTCACTGGTAATGGCTACCTCCCCCACCCCCTTCCCCGATAACACCACCGACGGGTGGTTTTCACTACCAGGTAAGTAGCTCCTCTCTATTTTCTCCCTCTTCTCTCTTCTCCTCCTCTTATCCTATCGTCTCCTCTTCTCATATCTTGTCCTCTTCTTATTCTTGCCTCTATTATTCTTCCTCTTCTTCTTTTTCTTCTTCACGTCTTCTTGTATCCACTGCTTTCTTCTTCATCTGGCTCCCCCCTCTCCCCCACTTTTATCCTCCATATTGTCTTTCTCTTCTACATCCTCCCTACCACCAGCGATTGCTCTGGTTACACCAAATTTGAGTGGACACAGAACTGAGGTAATAGTGATAGCGATCTTCTCTTCCATTTTTTTTTGGATCCGCTTGCTTGGCATTCTATGTTGCAAGTACGTATTTTTCGATGACTATCAAAGAGCCATGAGGCTCATGCGCTGACGAGAGGGCAGATTCGATTGGCAGTTGAGTATGCACGTGGAGGCGCATGGAATCTGGTATTTGACTCATTTGTGTAGCAGCTACGCCTCGTCATCCTCGACTCCAATCCAGGCTCTAGTTCTCGGGAGTTGGTACCTCCTGTCACCTATCACTTTTTATCTTCATTCCTTGTTAATTAATAATTTTCCTAGTTTTATAAGAATACTTGCTTTATTCTCAATACTTGCGATTAGTGCCTTTAAGTTTCAGTGGTTGCTCTATTATCTAAAGCTCTTTGCTTGATTAAAGTGCTAGTTTTAGCATGGTTTACCCTTTAGTGGTAGTTTACCCTCAAGTATCGTGACTTTAGTGATACATGGTAGAGTAAGGGGCATGTCCTCAGGTGGGGCTGGAGGCCGGGGGCCGGGGGCCGGGGGAAATAGCGGTAAGGGGGCAAGGGAGACTTTAGGGTGAGAATTGGGTCCTGGAACGGAGGGACTTTGACGGGGAAGTCTATAAAATTAGTGAAGATTCTATAGAAGATGGAGATCAACATAGCTTGTGTCCAGGAGAATAAATGGGTGGGAACTAAGGCAAGGGATGTAGACGAGTATAAGTTGTGTACTTAGGAGGCTTGGGGGGCAAAAACGAAATAGGTATTTTGGTAGATACAAATCTCGGGGAGCAAGTGGTAGAGATTAGGAGGGTAAACTATAGGTTGATGACTATTAAGCTAGTTATTGGTGGGCTTACCTTCAACGTCATTAGTGCATACGCCCTCAAGTGGGCTTGGACGAGAAGGTCAAGAGGCACTTCTGGGAAGATTTGGACGAGGTGGTACGTTACATTCCGCACACCTATAAGCCATTCATAAGAGGAGATTTTAATGGCCACAAGGACGACCTCTAGGGGATATGACAATTTGCATGGCAACTTTCTTGCCTTGATGCGTTGATTTGGATGAAGACTTCAAAAGAAATTCTATTCGATTTGAGCCTTGATTCCTTGTTGTGATATTCACTTGGGTGTTTTGAGCCTTTGGACAATTCTATATAGGGTATTTGGACTTGTAAGAATGATTGAATAGAGTCCAGAGGGGCTCAGGTGAGTTTTAGAGTGTTTGAGAGTAGTTTGGAAGTGGAAAAGTTGTAGAAAAATGCATCAGATGTGGAAGCCTATTTTGCAGGCTACGAGGAGGAGTGAAGTTTGGATGCTTCTCGTCCGAAAGGGCATCTGACACCTGAACCTGAAATTTAAACTTTTTTCTATAAAACCCTACTTCGTATTTGGACTTCATTATATAAGTTTGGGAGTTAGGGAGCTCGGATTGAGGCGATTTTTGAAGCGTTTTCGCCTAAGTCAATGGGTTAAGCCATTCACACTAAAATCTATAATTATAACATGAATATATGATTGAAATTTTCTCTAAATCAAGGGATCTTAAAGAAGAAAAGTATCACGACCACAATTACCCTCCGTAGGATGTCGTGACAGCACCTAGTCTCTATGACTAGGTAAGACTAACACTTACTAAATAAATAGAAGAATTCAACCATCAAATTAAAAAAATACGAGATAAAAATCTTATACAAATTACAATTCCCAAAACCGGTAGACTGCTAGAAAATCCCTAAATGCAACTGTTCGAAATAGAATTAAACAGTATAATGAAAATATCATAAGGTGACTCTGAGGCGTGCGAACGCGACGACAGGTTTACCTTGAGTCTTCACAGTTCGACCAGCCAGCTAATAATCAACAACAATCGTGGCACCTAGATCTGCACAAAAATGTGCAGAAGCGTAGTATGAGTACACCACAACGGTACCCAGTAAGTATCAAGACTAATCTCGGTGGAGTAGTGACTAGGGACAGTCAAGACAACTATCAGACTAAACAACCTGAACAAGTATGTATATGAACTAACAGAGAAACAATATTAATATAAAGCTAAGCAGGATAAGGAATATAAAACAATACTTGCAATGATACACAAGTAACAATAATATTCAACAGGAAGCAGTCAGGTAATAATGCTGTAGAGTAACTGATCACAGTCTAAGTCCGGGGAAACCAAATAAAGGGAAAACCAACAACAACTCAATAAGAACAACTGCTTTCACACCAGATTTGTTCAAGCATTTTCATGAGGTACTGAACCTCATAATCACATCTCATGGGTCCTAATTCATGAACCCTAATCACTTGGCATCTTGTGCCCGCATTACAACTCATAACCGCACGGACGACTCTTGTTCCAATAGAACAATCCTCACACAGAAGGCAAGAAGACAAAAGTACATATAATGGTTAATGACGTCAGGATTCACCTTTTTAAACCAATATAGGTGATTTAACTACGTGTATGCCTGTGCAAGTGTTCTACCATAATTCCAGTCAACAAATAAGTTTAGAGACAATGAATGGCACATAAGAAATGATCACCACGAAATGTATAGTGTAATAAAAGCAGCAATGAAGTTTGAAACAATGACCAACACAACAAGATTAGAGACATAGAACTGAGCCAATAGTGCAACACGGAGGAAAATAATTAATAGTATGCTAAGGAAAATAACAATCAAAGACAAGTGCACAGAAAAGGGGAAATGACAACAAGAGCCCTCCTGAGGTACCGCCTCATAGTATCAAATCGTAAAATGAATTACAACTACCTTTATATCACCGCGGGAGCCTTTATATTGAGTTTTGAAAATTATTTTCCCGAAATGGCATCCCGCGTTTTAGCCCACCTTATCACACCGCATGGCTTCTAGTAGTTCCCTTACTAGCCACGCGTTTCAAGCCCACCTTATCTTACCGCATGTGTTTTAACACCGAGACCTTATACCACTGCATGCGTATTAATAATAACAATAGCACGGCAGAAATCTCATGCAACACAATAACAACTGTACAGTAGAAACCTCGTGCAATACAATAACAACCGCACGGCAAAAACCTCGTGCAAACACATAACAATTTTCTCAACAAAACATGTATGCCAAAAACATAACAACTCAAATAAATGACTTTCATAATATGTGCCTACATGCCACAACATTTTCTCAAAATAGTTTCAATATCACAATCACGTATATCCCTCGGTTCAATAACACTGAATACAACAACAATAATAACACGAGAATACGGCAAGTAAATCAACACAAGAACTTAAGAACACAAAGAAACAAAAGAACGAACTCACAGAGAAAGACAAAACAGGGAAATAATAGTCTCAACAAGAATAGTTCAACAAGGAAGAGGTAATGTGTAATAATGATTCCATGAAAGTGCAATTCGACAACAAGAGAGATAGCATGAATCAATGACCCCAGATAAGAATACGTCAACAATGAAACGGGTAACAAACTTTCATTAAGGCTAAGCAATTACAAAAGAGATAATAATAATTTCAATTAAGGTTAAGCAATTATAGAAGAGATAATAATGATTTCAATTAAGGTTAAACAATTACAGAAAGATAACAATGATTTCAATTAAGGTTAATCAATTACGGAAAGATAGCAATGATTTCAGTTAAGGTTAAGCAGTTACGGAAAGATAACAATGATTTCAGTTAAGGTTAAGCAATTACGGAAAGGATGGCATGACGATAAAAGAGGCAACAACTTCAGTTAAGGCACATAAAAGCTTAATCGGCAATAAGGGTAGAACATGAAGCAATTAATTCAGTTAAGATACTGGCTGAATTTAGTAAATGGGGGATTCAACATGACAAACAACTTCATATCTAATGAACATAAGAACCTAAGAGCCCTAAACGGTCAAATTTTCACAAATAAGCCCGAGCACGTACTCGTCACCTCGCGTACACGACCTTCACATGACACAATTAGCACAAATGACTCAAATCCTAAGGGGTAGTTCCCCTACATAAAGTTAGGCAAGATACTTACCTTCAACCATGCTCAATCAATCAATTAGAAGGCCTTTCCCTCGATTTTCCAACTCTGAATGGCTCAAATCTAGCCAAAATAATTGCATACTATAAATATAACTATAGGAAACTAATTTAAATAATGAAATAATGATCTTAGCTAAGAATTGAAAAATTGCTCCAAAAAGTCAATCCGGGCCTGCGTCTCGGAACCCGACCAAAATTATAAAAATCGAACACCCATTCGATATCGAGTCCAACCATATAAGAATTACACAAATCATATACCAAAATCTCACTCAAATCCCCAAAATTCGACCAAAGAACTTTCCTCCATCTCCCCCCCTCCCCCGTAATCTTTTAACCCAAATCACTAATTAAATGATGAAATCAAAGACATAAACATGAAATTTAATCAAAACTAAGTAAGAATCACTTACCCAAATCACTCCCTTGAAAATATCTCCAAATATCACCTCCAACCGAGCTCCCAAACAAATTTGTGAAATAAACTCAAATCCTCATTTTTGAAATATTTAAGTCTGCCCAGATGTCCTTAATCGCGATCGCGAAGCACAAATTATACTGCCCATAATTTAACCCTACGAGAACGCAAAAAACATCATGCGAACGTGATGCACAGACCTTCAAACCTACGCCATCGCGAACTACATCACACATTTGCGATGAACAAAGTGCGTGTGAACCCCCAGCCATGCCTTTCCTCTACGCGAATGCGACCTAAGCCATGTGTTCGCGATGTATTAACTGCTCCAGCTACACGATCGCAAAACTCTCCTCGCGATCACATAGAACAAATATCCATCAGTGACCAACACCCCTTCGCGATCGTGGACCTATCCACGCGATCGTATAGAGGGAAACCAGGACACTCACACCAACATGCTTCAGCAGTCATTCCAAGTCTCATTTCACTCCGTTAACCATCTGAAATCCATCTGATGCCCTCGGGACCCCAACCAAGCATACCAACAAGTCTTAAAATACGATACGAGCTTAGTCGAGACTTCAAATCATATCAAACAACAATTAAACCACGAATCACGCATCGATTCAAGCCTAATGATCTTATAAACTTTTAACTTCTACTTTCGATGCCGAACCATATCAAATCAAGTCCGATTGACCTCAAATTTTGCATACTAGTCATAGATGATATTATGGACCTACTCCAACTTCCGGAATTAGAATCTGACCCCGATATCAAAAAGTCTACTCCCGGTCAATCTTTTCAAAAATCTTCCAACTTTCCAACTTTCTCCAATTAACGCCGAAATGACCTACGGACCTCCAAATCAACATCAGGATACGCTCCTAAGACTCAAATCACCATACGAAACTATTGAAATCATCAAAATGCCATTTCAGAGTCATCTACATAAAAGTCAAAACTCTGGTCAACTCTTACCGCTTAAGCTTCTAAAACAAGAATCCTTCTTCCAAATTGACCCCGAATCATCCAGAAAACTGAACTCGACCACACACGCAAGTTATAACACATAATACGAAGCTGCTCGAGATCTTAAGCTATCGAATGAAATGCTAATTCTCAAAATGACCGACTGGGTCGTTACAAAAAGAAGGTTTTGATTTGAAAGATAAGAAATTATATTTTAAGGTGTTGAAACTGATTTGGATTTGGATTCAAAGTCTAATCACATATTTGGACTCGAATGTTTATGGGTCATCGAGATTTGGTATTGGTTTTGGATTTCGGACATGTGGGCTGGGTTGACTTCATTGCTTTTTGGAAATTCTTCAAAGATTGAAGCTTTTTTGATTGAGATTGCTTGCTATAGCATTGTTTGACTTTGTTGGATGATGATTGGCTAGATTTGAGCCTATTGGAGGTGATTTCAAAAGGAAGAGCGATTTTGAAGCTTTAGACTAGCCCCGATAAGGTAAGTGTCTTGCCTAACTTTGATTGAGAGAATTTTTCCTAATTAATGATATTGTTTGCTATATACGGGGGTAATGTATATGCAAGGTGACGAGCGTATATGCATATACTAGGTTTATTCATGCTCGGGATAGATTCTAGATTAGTTTATGCCTTGTTTGGATTTTGTGTTCTACTTGTTCTATGCCTTACTTGATTGAATGACTACGTCAGCACAATAAATTATGCTAGAGATAACATTTAGGTTAATGATATCTTGATTTTGTCATGAGGAGCTATTCTTAAAGATTGTTGACTACTTGATTTAGTTGTAGTCCCACTTATTATTTTGAATACACGCCCACACATGTTATCCTTATGATATGCCTTAAACTGTTGTAGGACTACTTGAGTTTACTTACCCCGTTAAAGACTATGATTGGGTTTTTGATGCTCATTTGGTCGTGATAAATATTTGGATGATGCATTACATGTTGAGATCGTAGTCATACATACACATCATCATACATCCTATCTAGAGATCATATCTTATAGACATGCATACACTCATGCATGGTTATTCCTCCGTCCATGTGCTTTATATATGTTTTTCTCTTGTTCATATGCATACATTCATGCATATGGTTCTCTGATATGGACTAAGGTGTTTGGCACGAGGCTTCTGCTGTGTGTATATATTGATATTGTTAATTTATGGCATGAGGTTTCTCTCGTATAGATATGGTTATTGTTATGGCACAAGGTTTCTGCTGTGCATTGCACGAGGTTTTTGCCGTGCTGTTTGTGGATATGGATCCATCACCCTAAGGCCGCCCTCTCATGCTTCTCTTTTGATGGCGTACACACAGATTGTGAGAAACTGACGAGTTTCTGATTGATTGTGATGTGGGATCCGATGTGATAAGTTATTGAGCATTAATGTGAAAGCTTTGACCATTCAAGTGAATCCTTGTACATATTCATGGATTTACATGCTTTTTCATACATATCATCTCTAAGTGCTAGTTGATGCATTTTACATATGCATGGGACTTATTAGTGAGTTGTTAGACGCTTGAGGAGTGTTGAATTGATGTTAAGAAAGAGTTATCATCATACATTTACATGTTGGACTCATGTAAAGGTTTCATAAAAATGCCATTTGAAAATTTGTATGAAATTGGATCATTGTCATGTATAGGCACTTACATCCATGTAGAATTATTTGAGTAAACGTTACTTGGTGCATGTCTCCTTTGTATGCACTATTGGTGCAAGTTGTATTTGTTTTGACCTATTAAATTGGAAAAGCA
Organism: Nicotiana tomentosiformis; assembly: GCF_000390325.3. Lineage (NCBI taxonomy): Eukaryota > Viridiplantae > Streptophyta > Magnoliopsida > Solanales > Solanaceae > Nicotiana > Nicotiana tomentosiformis. The sequence goes on along the minus strand of NC_090816.1, from coordinate 55,925,264 downwards.
TGCATATGATATCTTCTTCGATTGTGCACCTTTATTATTGATATTTGTTATTCTATGATTGCTTCCTTGGATACTTCTCTATATTATATATGTTATTGAGCTGCACATGTTATGTAAAGTAATAATTTTTTGACTAAAAAACCTCATCACTACTTCTCTGAGGTTTATCAAGATACTTACTATCACGACCCAAAATTCCACCAAAGGCCGTGATGGCGCCTAACCCGCTCGCTAAGAAAGACAACATACAACAATAGCCATAAGATCCAATTATTTAGCCATTAACTATTTCGTGATATATATTACAATGTTGAATAAGTTTCATCAATAACATAACTACATGATCCATAACAGGGTGTAAACACGACCACAACTGTCTAAAATCCGTTGTCACTACCTCACGAGCATCTAATAAGAGTAACTAGAGTCAACTGTATAAATACATTTATTCGGAAGAGAATACATAAACAGAAAATAGATAAGTAGGGAAGGGCACTCCATGTGCTGCGAATTGGATCAAGTATATCAGCGCACCGCGAAGCCTCCAATATAGTGCTCCTGCTCAACTCAATAATATCACTAATATCAGTCTCAAAACTTGCACAAAATATACAGAAGTATAGTATGAGTACAAAATTACTTTACTCAGTAAGTATTAAGTGTACGTAGCCTCGAAGAAGTAGTGGTGAAGGGTCGACATGGATACTCACTAACCATCCAATAATCAGGTAAAGCATAAATGAAATACGAAAAAGTATGCTATCATCAAATGAATATGACAATTCAAAGAAAATACGGTTCGTACAGAATTTAGGCATACTTAACAAATAAGGAGAGCAAGTAAGATATCAACACCTCAATCCTCATAACAAAACATGATTCATGTCAATAATATTTATATCAAATCACTACATGAGTAAAAAATATGTACATATACATGCTCATGATCCAATATCAATGTACATAAGAGCCAATGTATGGGCCTAAGCTACAATGTATGCTCATGATCTAATATCAATTTATATAAGAGCCAATGTATGCTCATGATCCAATAGCAATTTATATAAGAGTTGTTACACCCTATTTTGCACAAGTCAAAATAACATACAACTTATAGTACTCTACAAGGTTAATTAGGGGTTTAGAGTCGCCACCTAGTGTTTAAGGTACACCAGGACACCTATACTACACTATATAATGTACACTTTGATTGGGGTCCGAGAAACTATTGAGATTCTGGATAAGGGTTCAAATTATCTCGAGGGGAAGGTATTAGGCATACCTCAAGATCCACAAAATATGATTCCGGTGGATTCGATCTAATGAATGAGGGATTAGGTAAGGCGTGATCGGTTATTTACAAAGAATTGTGAAAAGGAATTGAATAAAGAATAATAAATTATGTGGAAAGCTATTATGAAAAATATGAACATTTATATGCGTGTGTAGTAACAAAGTATGTGAAAGAATTGTATTTCAAAATTAACGGACAAGATATAAAGAATCGATGTATGAAACAATTTGATTTTCTAAAGAATTGATTGAAGGAATGAATAATGTCCTTGTCTAAAATAGATAGCACAATAAAGAATAATTCGCCTTGCGATTTTAATTTAATGAATGAGGAAAGAGTAAAGTATTTCATTTAGGTTGAATAAATGATATAAAGAATAGCTTCGAAAATGTGGATAGTACAACAAAGCGTCAAGATTTTGATTTAGAGAATTAATCTAGTAAATAAAAAAGATAATTGACTATGGTTATGTTGCTAGTCTTTAACAAACCCAAGTATGTAGTATGCTATTAACAAATCTAAGTATGATTAAATATGATAGTACAAATGAGACAAAATAATATAGAGTATAATAAGATAAAATACAAAAACACAAAAATATCTATTAACAAACAAAACATGCATATATTAACAAGTTAATGCCTAGCTTTGAGAATTGGCCTGAAATCGCTTATACATTAATATGTTTCTAAGTTCACAAAGAATGGCGCTAGGGCTGCTTATCGGGCGGATTGGGCGGTTAATTACTATTAACGGTTTGGCTTAACGGTTATCGACTTTTAAATGTATTAATCCGCTAGCCACCCGATAAGATATCGGACGAATTGGTATCAGTTTAGCTCTTATCGGATGGTTATCGGGCGGTTTATCGGCCTAATGCAATCTATATTGCGTGCATTAATTATTTGCTGACCGCCTAGCATACAAATTCAGAATAGGAAATTACACATTGAGTTCAGACATACATGTTTGTTAACGCCTACATAAGAATGATGTAGTCTGTCATGTGTTGTAGAGTGAAAAAAGCAGAACACATTGTAAGCTACATTACATCCCAAAGCAGACTACATATGAGTCCAGACATACATGTCTGTTAACGCCTACCATTAAATCCCAAAGCAGACTACATTACATGAGTCCAGACATACATATGTCTGTTAATGCCTAGCATATTAATTCAGAATAGGAAATTCCAGTCTATATTCAAAGTGAGTCCAGAATACATATTTCAAAATGATTAATTCATAAGTGAGCAGTCTACACAGAAATGTTTAGCATGCAGCTAACGCCTAACAATGCTTGAATTTCTGCAGCTTCAAAGTTCAAACAACAGCTTTAAATTTCTAACTTAAACTCTCAACCAGGCATTTCACGCTATATCATTAACTATACAAACAACACTGAGCAAAAGGCAGTTATGTATAGAAATAGGGATGGATTATAAGCAGTAAATAATTTATAGAAAACGCAAATACGCTCTTTCCCCAGAACATAATTCAAGACAGTACTATCGTCAATATTGTGGGATAAAAGTTGTGGCACAACACTACTGTTCTTCTATTAAACATAGACAACATGCATTAGTTTAAAAAAATAAAAGCCGAGGTGAACCATAGATAGCAGCTTAAACAATCTTGTTGTAGGATGGGAGAATAAGCTAAGCTAATAGCTGGAAGAAGTGGAAGGGTTTTTGATATTTAATATATATATATATATTCTTAACGGATTAACGGATTATCCGTTAAGAAAATTGAATAATCCGCCCCCAAACCGATAAGCCGTTAATAAAAAAATTTCAATCCGTTCCCCGTCCGTTAAACCGTTAACCCGATACCAATAAGCCATTAAGTTTCGGTTTCGATTCAGTTTTCGGTTTCGGTTCGATTTTGAACACCCCTAAATGGCGCCAATGCTGATATCAAGCTCGTATTCACAAGCTCGTATAAGCGTTAATTATTAGCGAGCTATTTTATGTATTTAACCTAGATGCGACTTTTCTATGTTTTAGACAAGGGGATATGTGAAATTGACCAAACGATTAAAGAATATACTCAAACTCTCCCCAAGTCCCCAAAGTAATGTTTTATACATGCAAGAATACGAAGTGCGAAGCAGGGATTCGTCTTTTTCATCTCCGAATTTATTCTTCAAAGTGCTTAAATGAGGTACCTAGCAAAGAATGAAGAGAACATGTTAGTAAATAATATAATGTAACACAAACTAAGCATAATATGTTTTTGACAATGATTCTTTTTTTAAAGTGTTTTGGAAAAAGGTTTTTGGAAAATAATTTTAAAATATTATAGGAGGTTCGGATGTATTTTGAATTCCGTCTAGATACGAGAACAATATCCGTCTTAGTTGCAACTATGGTAGCTAGTCGTGTTACCTTCCAAAGGTTATTGGTTCGTCACATTCTTGTCTTTTTCTTTTTCGATATTTATCGACATCGCCTCATTATTTTCGGGCAGAGTTCGGAGGGTCAATCGGCGGGTTATGGCCTCAATAATTTAGGAATTTTTTTCATCGGCCTTAATCTGTGTAGTATTTTGTTCAAATCAGATAATATGAGAAATCAGTCAAAATCGAGTCAAAGAAATCAACCAGCAGTGTACAAGGAATCGATAGAATTCGATCAAAAAACCTCAAAACCAAAGCTGTCATAGCAATGACAGTATATATGGTCAAAACCGATTAGTCCGTCGTACGAACTGGTCGAGATGGTAATACTTTGATCGAAGAGCGCCTTCGTAATATCAGATTGAGGTCCGAAGTCAGGTCATCAAGCTTCGAGTTCAAGGACCGATCAATGTCAAGCTCGATATCATTATCGAGCTCGAATCCAAATCGAGCTACGAGGCGAAGCAAAATTGTTGAGCTTAAGATTTATAGGCCGACCGACACCGACCCAGAATCGATATCAGACTCCGAGTCAGAATCGAGCTCGAGTCAAGATCAAGAACTTGAGTCAATACCGAGCTCGAGTCAATATCGAGCTCACAGACAAGAGCCGTTACAACCGCACTAGGGGAGAGAATCCTGGCAGGAATTAGGAAAAAGCTAATTCATCATGGGTTCCCCACTATGTATATTTTATTATATCTAAAGTAGGATCCCTCCATTATAAAATGCATGATTATTGTTTCTGTAGAGGGGGGAGACATTGACATTGGAACAAGAATCCTATTTTCTCATATTGAAAGATTAACCTTTTGAGCTCCATTACTTCATCTTATTTTGTTCATTCGTTTTCCTCTTTTCTACTGTGTTTATCTTTCATTCTTTATAATCAAGATTGGGTATTTCTATTTCTCTTTTCGATTTGTGTCAAGTTATATCACATACCCTTAGAACTATGTACAAATTCAACTCTATCCGATTTTCTGAGTAAACAGTTTAGCGCCCACCGTAGGGTTAAGGATAACAGTGGTTATTTGATACAAATCTACAACACACACCATTTTACGCTTGTCTTTTTAAAGTGTCTTTGACTTCGGATTAGCAATGGCAAACCCTCGATTAATGGCTTTACCTATCAAAAACGAAGCCGAACTTCAATATGAAACCAACAACTTGATGCCCAGGGCCGGAAGGCCGCTTATCGATGTCGTGGAAGCTCGAGTCGGAGTACCTGAAGCTCGGGTCGAAGTACCACTAGACATTAATTCGCATGTGGCCCTTGAGGCAAACCAACGTTCTGAACCTGAAAATAGCGTTCATGGCAGTACTCGATCTGCAGCTCGAGACACACATAATGTTGAGGAAAACGGAGATAGCTTGCGTATGATTTTTGAAATGCTGCAAACTCAACAGGTAGCGATAGCTCAGTTGCAGAGCCAAACCCAAGTACCAAGTAGGTTGGAGCCCAGTCCATCTCGAGAAATTGTCCACAGAACGGAGCCAGCCATAGTAACGTCAAATGAGCAAGAATCGGGGACTACTCCCGAAATTGCTAAGATACTCGAGGAGCTCACAAAGTGGATCAAAGCAAACGATAAAAAAGTAGAAACATATAACTCCAGGGTCGATCAGATCCCGGGGGCACCACTAATGTTAAAAGGGTTGGATTCCAAAATATTCGTGCAAAAGCCTTTTCCCTTGAGTGCAGCCCCAAAACCAATCCCGAAAAAATTCCGTATGCCCGAGATTCCCAAATATAACGGAACTACCGACCCCAACGAACACGTCACCTCTTACACATGTGCCATAAAGGGTAACAATTTAGAAGATGACGAACTCGAATCTGTGTTGTTGAAAAAATTCGGAGAGACCCTCTCAAAGGGAGCAATGATTTGGTATCACAATGTGCCACCGAATTCCATCGACTCATTTGCCATGCTAGCAGATTCTTTCGTAAAGTCACACACCGGTGCCATAAAGGTCACAACAAGGAAATCAGACCTTTTAATTTAGGAATTTTTTTCATCGGCCTTAATCTGTGTAGTATTTTGTTCAAATCAGATAATATGAGAAATCAGTCAAAATCGAGTCAAAGAATCAACCAGCAGTGTACAAGGAATCGATAGAATTCGATCAAAAAACCTCAAAACCAAAGCTGCCATAGCAATGACAGTATATATGGTCAAAACCGATTAGTCAGTCGTATGAACTGGTCGAGATGGTAATACTTTGATCGAAGAGCGCCTTCGTAATATCAGATTGAGGTCCGAAGTCAGGTCATCAAGCTTCGAGTTCAAGGACCGATCAATGTCAAGCTCGATATCATTATCGAGCTCGAATCCAAATCGAGCTACGAGGCGAAGCAAAATTGTTGAGCTTAAGATTTATAGGCCGACCGACACCGACCCAGAATCGATATCAGACTCCAAGTCAGAATCGAGTTCGAGTCAAGATCAAGAACTTGAGTCAATACCGAGCTCGAGTCAATATCGAGCTCACAGACAAGAGCCGTTGCAACCGCACTAGGGGAGAGAATCCTAGCAGGAATTAGGAAAAAGCTAATTCATCATGGGTTCCCCACTATGTATATTTTATTATATCTAAAGTAGGATCCCTCCATTATAAAATGGATGATTATTGTTTCTGTAGAGGGGGGAGACATTGACATTGGAACAAGAATCCTATTTTCTCATATTGAAAGATTAACCTTTTGAGCTCCATTACTTCATCTTATTTTGTTCATTCGTTTTCCTCTTTTCTACTGTGTTTATCTTTCATTCTTTATAATCAAGATTGGGTATTTCTATTTCTCTTTACGATTTGTGTCAAGTTATATCACATACCCTTAGAACTACGTACAAATTTAACTCTATCCGATTTTCTGAGTAAACAGTTTGGCGCCCACCGTAGGGTTAAGGATAACAGTGGTTATTTGATACAAATCTACAACACACACCATTTTACGCTTGTCTTTTTAAAGTGTCTTTGACTTCGGATTAGCAATGGCAAACCCTCGATTAATGGCTCTACCTATCAAAAACAAAGTCGAACTTCAATATGAAACCAACAACTTGATGCCCAGGGCCGGAAGGCCGCATATCGATGTCGTGGAAGCTCGAGTCGGAGTACCTGAAGCTCGGGTCGAAGTACCACTAGACATTAATTCGCATGTGGCCCTTGAGGCAAACCAACATTCTGAACCTGAAAATAGCGTTCATGGCAGTACTCGATCTGCAGCTCGAGACACACATAATGTTGAGGAAAACGGAGATAGCTTGCGTATGATTTTTGAAATGCTGCAAACTTAATAGGTAGCGATAGCTCAGTTGCAGAGCCAAACCCAAGTACCAAGTAGGCTGGAGCCCAGTCCATCTCGAGAAATTGTCCACAGAACGGAGCCAGCCATAGTAACGCCAAATGAGCAAGAATCGGGGACTACTCCCGAAATTGCTAAGATACTCGAGGAGCTCACAAAGTGGATCAAAGCAAACGATAAAAAAGTAGAAACATATAACTCCAGGGTCGATCAGATCCCGGGGGCACCACCAATGTTAAAAGGGTTGGATTCCAAAATATTCGTGCAAAAGCCTTTTCCCTTGAGTGCAGCCCCAAAACCAATCCCGAAAAAATTCCGTATGCCCGAGATTCCCAAATATAACGGAACTACCGACCCCAACGAACACGTCACCTCTTACACATGTTCCATAAAGGGTAACAATTTAGAAGATGACGAACTCGAATCTGTGTTGTTGAAAAAATTCGGAGAGACCCTCTCAAAGGGAGCAATGATTTGGTATCACAATGTGCCACCGAATTCCATCGACTCATTTGCCATGCTAGCAGATTCTTTCGTAAAGTCACACACCGGTGCCATAAAGGTCACAACAAGGAAATCAGACCTTTTTAAAGTAAAACAAAGGGATAATGAAATACTGAGGGAATTCGTGTCTCGATTTCAAATGGAACGCATGGAGTTTCCACTGGTCACAGACGATTGGGCCAATCAAGATTTCACCCAAGGGTTGAACGAGCGAAGTTCGATTGCATCACGTCGGCTGAAATAAAATTTGATCGAATATCCAGCTGTAACTTGGGCAGATGTGCACAATCGATATCAGTCAAAAATCAGGGTCGAAGACGACCAATTAGGAGCTCCTTCCAGATCAGTACATTCAAATAGGTCGGTTATTAAAAACTAGAGGGACATCGACGGAGAGCCAAGGTCGAACAGAGACCGATATCAACCATACACCACAAATCGAAGGAACAATGGTTCGGGATGCAATTCCGCCCAGAACAATCAAAGGAGTGATCAAGGACAGAATTCTCGGGGACTTATGAGCAAAAGTGGTTTCGACAAATATGCCGATTCTATAGAGGCACCTCGATTATCGGAATATAACTTTAGCATCGATGCATTGGGCATTGTATCAGCAATCGGAAGGATCAAGGATACTAGGTGGCCCATACCATACAAACCGATCCTTCCCAAAGAAACCCAAATTCAATGTGCAAATATCATGGCACATATGGCCACAAGACCGAGGATTGCAGACAATTAAGGGAGGAGGTAGCCCATCTATTCAATGAGGGCCACCTTCGAGAGTTCCTCAGCTATCAAGCCAAGAACCATTTTAGAGAGAGAAACACCAACAAAAAAAATAAACAGGAGGAACCTCAACTTATCAGTTATATGATCGTCGGTGGGGTCGACACACCACAGGAACCCATAATCAAACGCACAAAGATACCGATCACTAGAGAAAAATGAACCCGAGATTATGTGCCTGAAGACACTTTATCATTCAACAACGAAGAAGTCGAAGGCATCTCTTAGCCCCTCAACGACGCTCTGGTAATTTCTATCTTATTAAATAAAGTTCAAGTTAAGCGTGTTTTAGTGGATCCAGGTAGCTCTGTGAATATCATCCGATCGAGGGTCGTGGAGAAGCTCGGTCTGCAAAATAAAGTCGTGCCCGCAACTCGGGTCTTAAACGGCTTCAACATGGCCAGTGAAACAACTAAGGGGAGATTATTCTACAGGTAAACGTGGCTGGGACCATCCAAAATACCAAGTTCCACGTAATCGAGGGCGACATGAGGTACAATGCCCTACTCGGAAGGCCTTGGATCCACAATCTGAAGGCGGTACCTTCGACTCTCCACCAAGTAATAAAATTCCCAATGTCGGATGGTGTAAAAATAGTGTACGGGGAGCAACATGCTGCGAAGGAAATGTTCACGGTCGATGAGGTAACACCGATATCAACACTATCAACCTCGGAAAGGTCAAGCATCAAAGGTAAATGAGAAGTTAAATAGCAATCATAGCCACCAACCTCGACCGAATCGGGGAAGCAGGAAATAGAAGAAGAGGAGGAGGATTTTCTGACCCCTCGAACTTTTATCATCCCCGAAGATTCTGACGCCACCAAATCGACGGTCGAAGAGCTAGAACATGTTATATTGATCGGGCATCTGCCCGAGAGAAAAGGTATACCTAGGAATGGGATTGACCCCCGAACTCAGGAAAAAACGTATTCAATTTCTTATCGATAACATAGATTATTTTTCTTAGTCCCATTTAGACATGACAGGGATCCCACCATCGATAACAATGCACCGGCTAAGCCTGGACCCTGGGTTCAAACCGGTGAAACAAAAAAGAAGGCCTCAGTATGAGGTAAAGCACGCATTCGTAAAGGACGAGGTAACTAAACTTCTCAAAATAGGGTCAATTCGGGAAGTAAAATATTCTGAATGGTTAGCCAATGTAGTTGTAGTCCCTAAAAAAGGGAACAAACTTAGAATGTGTGTAGATTATAAGGATTTAAACAAGGCGTGCCCCAAAAATTCTTTTCCACCGCCTAACATCGATCGCATGATCGATGCCACGGCCGGCCACGAGATCCTTACTTTTCTCGATGCCTATTCCGGGTACAATCAAATTCAAATGAACCCGGGGGACCGAGAAAAGACTTCATTTATCACCAAGTATGGAACGTATTGTTATAATGTAATGCCCTTCGGGCTAAAAAATGCAGGAGCTACTTAACAATGCCTAGTAAATAAAATGTTCGAAGAACAAATAAGTAAGTCAATGGAAGTTTATATTGATGACATGCTAGTTAAGTCCCTACGCGCAGAGGACTATTTGACTCATTTGCAGGAAACGTTCAAGATTTTAAGGAAATACAACATGAAGCTCAACCTCGAAAAATGTGCTTTCAGGGTTGGTTAGGGCAAGTTCCTTGGCTTTATGGTATCGAATCGGGGAATCGAGATCAACCCTGATAAGATCAAGGCCATCGAAGACATCACCACCGTGGATAGTGTAAAATCCATGCAAAAGATAACCAGACGGATAACCGCCTTAGGCCGATTCATTTCAAGGTCATCGGATCGAAGCCACAGATTCTTCTCTCTACTAAAAAAGAAGAACGATTTTGCCTGGACCTCGGAATGCCAACAGGCATTAGAAGAATTGAAGCGATACTTATCGAGTCCACCACTGCTTCACATACCGAAGGCAGATGAGAAACTTTACTTATACTTGGCGGTATCAGAAATCGCGGTGAGTGGCATACTAATTCGAGAAGAGCAAGGTACGCAATTTCCTATTTATTATGTAAGTCGAACCTTAGGAGAAGCAAAAACTAGATATCCACACTTAGAGAAATTGGCACTTGCACTAATAAGTGCCTCTAGAAAGTTAAGACCATACTTTCAATGTCACCCCATATGCGTGTTAGCCATCTACCCACTTCGTAATATTTTGCACAACCCCGAACTATCGGGCCGATTGGCCAAATGGTCTATCGAACTCAGTGGGTACGATATCGAATATCAACCCCGTACAACCATCAAGTCTCAAATTTTAGCGGACTTCATGGCCGATTTCACGCCAACCCTCGTACCTAAAGTTGAAAAAGAACTCTTGATAAAATCGGGTACATCATCAAGGGTTTGGACCCTCTTCACAGATGGTGCTTCGAATGTGAAGCGGTCCGGGCTTGGCATCATTTTGAAATCCCCACGGGTGGCATTATTAGGCAATCTATCAAAACTTCTAGGTTGACTAACAATGAGGCCGAGTATGAGGCCATGATTGCAGGTCTTGAACTAGCTAAAAGCTTGGGAGCAGAAATCATTGAAGCCAAATGTGACTCTCTACTAGTGGTGAACTAAGTAAACAAAACCTTCGAAGTTCGAGAAGATAAGATACAAAGGTATTTGGACAAATTACAGGTAACTTTGTACCATTTCAAGGAATGGAATTTACAACATGTGCCTCAAGAACAAAAAGTGAGGCCGACACACTCGCAAGTTTGGGGTCATCGGTCAAGGAAGATGAGATCGACTCGGGGACTGTCGTTCAACTCTCGGGATCCGTAACCGAGGAAGGTCATGCCGAGATAAATTCTACAAGCTTAACCTGGGATTGGAGGAATAAGTATATTGAATACTTGAAGAATGGAAAAATCCCATCGAACCCTAAAGAATCGAGGGCCCTACAAACCAAAGCTGCTCAATTCCTGTTGGCTGAAGATGGAACATTATACAGAAGGACATTCGATGGACCATTGGCAGTATGTTTAGGACCAGGGGACACCGATTATATTTTACGAGAGGTACATGAAGGCACTTGTGGGAACCACTTCGGCGCCGAATCACTAATTCACAAAATCATTAGAGTAGGATACTACTGGGATAGCATGGAAAAATACACTGAGGAGTTTTTTCGAAAATCTGATAAATGCCAAAGGTTTGCACCGATGATCGATCAGCCCGAAGAACGACTTCATTCAGTCCTATCCCCATGGCCATTCATGAAATGGGGGATGGATATCGTTGGCCCTCTACCATCGGCCCCAGGTAAAGCTAAATTCATTTTGTTTATGACTGACTATTTCTCTAAATGGGTTGAAGCACAAGCATTCGAGAAAGTGACTGAAAAAGAGGTTATAGACTTCATCTGGAATCACATCGTGTGTCGATTTGGGATACCCGCAGAAATAGTATGCGATAATGGTAAGCAACTTATCAGCAGTAAAGTGACAAAATTTCTCAAAGACCATAAAATGAAAAGGATATTGTCAACACCATATCAGCCCCAGTGGGAACGGACTGGCCGAATCGACAAACAAGACTATCATCCAAAACCTGAAGAAAAGGTTGAACGAAGCTAAAGGGAAATGGAGAGAAATTCTGCCCAAAGTCCTTTGGGCATATAGAACAACATCGAAGTCCAGTACGGGGGTAACTCCATTTTCCTTAGTGTATGGTTCCGAAGCATTAATTCCAGTCGAAGTCGGAGAACCCAGCGCAAGGTTTTGACATACATCGGAGGAATCAAACCATGAGGCTATGAGTACTAGCCTCGAATTATTAGATGAAAAACTAGAAGCGGTACTTGTTCGAATGGCTACGCAAAAGAAACAAATCAAAAGGTACTACAATATAAGAAGCAACCTCCGCCACTTCAGGATCGGGAACTTAGTCCTAAGGAAGGTCACCGCCAACATTCAAGATCCTAATGAAGGGAAGCTTGGCCCTAATTGGGAAGGACCCTATCAAGTCCTTGATATAGTCGGAGGAGGGTCTTATAAACTCGTAACGATGGATGGCGAACCATTACCAAAAAACTGGAACATATCACTCTCAAACGATATTATTGTTAAGGTACGATTCTCTCCCTTCTTTTGTCTATATATATATTCGATGCTAACTCATTGCAGAAGTTCGACCAAAGACATTGAGACCTCAGGTTTTAAAGTACGCATTGCACTCTTTTTCCCTTGGATCAGTTTTTATCCCAACCGGGTATTTTCCGGCAAGGTTTTTAACGAGACAATAACTATGTGTTACCTGAGGACAATTAAATAGTATCCAAGGCTTCTTTACAATCAACCTTAAATACTGGGGGGGCTTTACCATCGAATAAATCTAGTTCGATACTAGAAAGTTATTTCATACCAAAGTCATGTCAAACAGGGTCTTGATAGGGAAAAGTGTAAGGGCCAAATGGTCAAAACGGACCATGCCCGCATAGTTTTGCTCGAGTCCCGAAACAAAATACGAACACATGTATAATGATCTCTTTACCGATAACTCATATTTTGAAAATTTCGTTCTGCTTCATGATTCAAGCAGGCTTAAAGGCCGACCATTACCAAAGGAGTTTTGAAAAACTTACACCATAAAGCCTACGGGCTACAATACTTCGAGTTTGAGTTTGAGCAATCACTCACTCGACTATTAAGCCTAAGGGCTATCTTACTTCGAGTTCGAGCAATCTCTCACTCGACCATAAAGCCTATAGGCTACAATACTTTGAGTTCGAGTTCGAGTTCTAGCAACCGCTCACTCTACTATTAAGCCTAAAGGCTATCTTACTTCGAGTTCGAGCAATCACTCACTAGACCATAAATCCTACGGGCTACAATACTTCGAGTTTGAGTTCGAGCAACCACTCACTCAACTATTAAGCCTAAAGGCTATCTTACTTCGAGCTCAAACATATTATTGAACTCGGGGACTCATCCTTGCGTGTTTGAAAAACCTAAGGGTTTTTTTTCTAAGTTCAAACTTGTATTCGCTCGATTACAGAGGTTGCAACAATAAAATTTTCACAAGGCAAAAACACAAAACATGTATTGAGCATAAAACTGAGAAGGCATTCAAAAGAAGTTTCTCTACTATATGTTGATAAAATAAGTTATGTACAAGAGACCGATCAAGGCCTTGCAAAAAAGGAAACTAAGTCCTAACTACGGCAGGTTTTCGACCTCTTCTTCAGGAGCAACTTCTCCTTCAGGCCCCTCACCGGATCTGCCTCGACTGCCTTCTTCATCATCATCTTCGTCATCAAAGGAGGCAAGCTGCCTGGATTCAGCCTTAAGCACCTCGGGCTATGTCCTCGGAGAGGTCAAAACCTCGAGTACGGATTTCCTCGAGGGTCTCCCTCTGGGATTGGCACTTGGCCGAGTCTATGATCTATTGCTCTCGGTCAGAAGCCTCCCTTAGCTATATTTGAGCAGCCTCAGCATCGGCCCGGTACATAGCAATGGACTTATCCGCCATGACTTTTGTCCTCTCGATCTCCACCTTGGCCTTAGCAAGCCCGATTTCAAGCTCCTCGATCCTCTTGTCTTGGGCCGAACTTTTCTGTTTGACGCCCCGAAGTTGGACCTCAGCCGATAATAGTTTGGCTAAGGTAGCTTCTTTTTCTGCAACTAGGCGGTCCATGGTCTCCTCCTACTGATCACACTCAGCCTTGACCTGATCGACTTCTCCCCGAAGCAACCTGATCTTTTTTATTGTAGCTGAGATAACAAAGTGTTAGCTTCCACAGTTGGGTCGAGTCCGTAGTATATCAAAAGGATTCTCACCTATTTATCTAGCTTGGCCTCTTCCTCACGAGCCTTGGACAAATCCGCTTGAAGATCCTTTATAGTCTCGTCCTTTTAGCTCAAAGAAACTTCAGAGCATTCCTCTCCTTCGAGACCTTTTGGAGCTCGGTCTCACACTGGCTGAGATCAACTCGAAACTTGGCAAAGGCCTACACAAAAAGGGAAAACACAAGTCATATTTAGAAAAGAGTAAAGAAACAAAGTGCAGTAAACAGATTATTACCCGAGATATGAGGCGTTGGGCCTCTTCTAGGAGAATAGAAGCATCACAGATATCAGAGGAATCATCGACTCCAGTAAAGAAATCCCGAAAGGGATCCCCTACACTAGATCATCCGCCCATATTTGGGGTCTTCAACTCTCGAGCTTCCCTTAACGCCTCCTCAGAAAAGGTCGGAAATGAAGGCAAGTGGCCTGCTGTCATGGTCCCTAGAAAGTTGCTCAGGACACTTTGATCGATCTTCGGGGTCTCAGAACTGGCCCCGTCCGGTGTGGTCGTAGATGGCCGAGAAATGACCTCGACCTCCGATAATTCAGGACCTTCACCCGATTTTATTTTGGAAGCCTCTTTACACGAGGCTCGATTTTAGCATCTGCCGTCGGCTCGGAATGTTTGGAAACATCGATGGCTTTCCTAGGTCGGACCGTCAGTGCCGAGGCATTTTCATTTTCTTCCTCTTCTTCATCTCTCAGTCTTTAGACCGAGTCCATCGTAAGGGAGAGTACTTTTCTCCTCACCCTTCGAGGCTTAGGCTTGGGGTCCTCGGACTGTGAGGCAGTTTTCCTCTTCTTATCTTCACCCGTCTTTGGAACCGGGGACTTGGTCCTTTCCTCGCCACTTGAAGGCCTCAAAATGGCATCCTTGGTCAGGCCTGCATAAAAGAAAGTTAGTGACGAATGAAGTGTAAAGAGTATTCCAAAGACGTGAAAAAAAGAGGCCCTTACCATGATTCTTGGCCTCCCATCTATCTTTTGCCAAGTCACGCCATGCGCGTTCGACATAATTGGAAGTCAAGGCTAACTTTTGAACCTAATCCTTGAGGTCGGGCACCACTTGAGGCATCCAAGGAACAACTGCATATCAAAATGGGTATCAGGCGAAGTCGAAGAAGGTACGAAGAATAAAGTTTAAAAGATCACTTACGGTGAAAGTTCCACTCCTCAGGGAATGACATATTCTTTTCCGGAATATTGTCACGGGTCATCACCCGTACAAAGTGGCTCATCCAACCCCGATCCTTGTCTTCGTCGATGCTCGAGATTAAGGCCTTCGTTGCCCGGCGCTGGAGACTGATTAGTCCTCGATAGATTCGAGGCCGATACAACCGCATAAGGTGATTTAGAATAAACTCTAGCCCCCCGGCCTTGCTAGAGAAGAAGCGCAGTATGATTACTATGCGTCATAGAGAGTGGTGAATTTGGCCAAGAGTTACCTGATATCTTTTACAAAAACCAACAATCACTGGGTCGAGGGGACCCAATGTGAAGGGGTAAGTATAAACACTTAAGAACCCCTTCACATGAGCGGTGATGCTCTCTTCGGGAGAAGGAATTTGCAACACGATCTTGGGACCCCAGTTGCAGTCCTTCCTTACGACCTCGAGGTGGCCCCTTGTTATCGAGCACATGTATATCGACACATGCTCACATCGGTCCGGGATCGATGAAGGGTTTTCGACTTTGAAATCAGACTTTAGAGTACACGGGACAAGAACATACTCGTGGGGAAGCGGCTCCGCCGGTGCCTTGCCGCCGGACGGCCGGGAAGAGGAGGAAGAAACTTTCTCCTTCTGTGGTATGGTTGTTGAGGTTTTTGCCATTTGTATAAGTAAAGAGGAGCAAAGGAAGATAAAAAGATGGTGATTTCAACACTGATGAAGATGGCTCTAAAGGCAGTGAAAAGAAGAAGAAAAGAGTGAGAAGATTTAGAGGTCTGATTAGAGCAAAAAGTAAAGTTTGATTCAATGAAGGAGCAGGCTATTTATAGTCTAAACAGTGGCGGTTCAATATCGGTAATGGTCGACCATCGCCTGACACGCATTAAATGCCTCGATAAATTGAACCGACGGGACAGCTATCACGTACGTCATGATCAGATTCGATGCAAACATCAGCATATATCTAATCGCACAGTTGGAAAATCATGTCGTTTCTCGTTATATCCTTCCCGAGAAATGAGGAGACTATCTGTATACGGCCAAAACCGATTAGTCCGTCGTACGAACTGGTTGAGATGGTAATACTTTGATCGAAGAGTGTCTTCGTAATATCAGATTGAGGTCCGAAGTCAGGTCATCAAGCTTCGATTTCTAAGACCGATCAATGTCAAGCTCGATATCATTATCGAGCTCGAATCCAAATCTAGCTACGAGGCGAAGCAAAATTATCGAGCTTAAGATTTATAGGCCGATCGGCACCGACCCAAAATCGATATCGGACTCCGAGTCGGAATCGAGCTTGAGTCAAAATTAAGAGATCGAGTTAATACAGAGCTCGAGTCAATATCGGGCTCACAGACAAGAGCCGTTGCAACCGCACTAGGGGAGAGAATCTTGACAGGAATTAGGGAAAAGCTAATTCATCATGGGTTCCCCACTATGTATATTTTATTATATCTAAAGTAGGATCCCTCCATTATAGAAGGGATGATTATTGTTTCTGTAGAGGGGGGAGACATTGACATTGGAACAAGAATCCTATTTTCTCATATTGAAAGATTAACCTTTTGAGCTCCATTACTTCATCTTATTTTGTTCATTCATTTCCCTCTTTTTTACTATGTTTATCTTTCATTCTTTATGGTCAAGATTGAGTATTTCTATTTCTCTTTGCGATTTGTGTCAAGTTATATCACATACCTTTAGAACTACGTACAAATTCAACTCTATCCAATTTTTCGAGTAAACAGACAGTAAACAACAACTTTGAGTCAAAGACCACAAAATCACATGAGGCTAACGACAGGCAGCATAGAAGAACACGCACAACACCAAAACAATGCCTCCTAGAACAAGCAGTCGCCGGAAAAGGAAGTTTCGGCCAAACTAACAGTCACAAAAACATCACAAAATAGAGCAGTAACAAAAGGCAAACAATGCTTGCCAATCCCAAACATCAATGTAACCCAAGAACGCATAGAAAACGAAAATATATGGGCCAAAAGCAGTAGTGAACAGAACATGCAATGATCGCTGGAGAAAATTATTCTTCTACCAGATTCCAGCTTACTCCGGTGAGCAGACATCTCCACATATCCCCTTTTATTATCATTTTTTAGATCCGTATTTCCTTGAGAGAGAAGAAGAAAAGAAATTAGGGGGATAAACAACAGTCATCGGGGAGGCCGATTCTAATAATTTTTGGCATGACAGTAAAATTGACCAAACGACGTTACGATTGGAGAGGTTGTTTCAACGGTGATAGCACCGGAACAATGACCAAAAGATGAAGCAACAGAGGTCGCCGAAGTTCATGGCATATCCGGTCAGATCTGGCCCGTTTCAGTGGATATTCGACCAAACAACAACAAAAATGAGAGGGGAGATGAAAGAGAGAGGGAGGCAGAAGGTGAGGCAGTGGTGGTCTGCCATTTTCCAGCCACTGTCGCTGGCCGGTGTATGAATAGAAGGATAGAGGGTTGGCGGCTCCTCAACTAAAGAGAGGGGAGAGTGTAAAAAATGAAATTAGGGTTAGCCAACCCCTTTAAATATATGATCCCTCCTTCCTCCTTTGTGTGTTGTGTTCCCCCTTTAAATATACTTAAAATCAAAACCTTCTTTTACCCAATGTGTAATGTGATTCATCTTTTCCCAATGTATAATAGTATATATAGTCTTTACCCATTGTGTAAAAAATTACCATTATTATATTCTTAATCCTTTGGTTAATATCCAATGAATAAAATTATGTCATGTCACATCAAATATCTAATCGCATAAACTGTGTTGTCCCATCGGACGTCATGTCACATCGAGTGTGTCGTCACATCTGACGTTGATGGGTTTGACTGAACTTGATCTGTCATAACCTAATTTCTCCTATAGGTTGTGATGGCGTCCAACGTCGCCTCTAGGCAAGCCAACGATGAAATAACTACGTGATTACTCTTTTTAATAGGTTTCCAAGTAATTAAATTCCATTTATTAAGAGATTTAATAAGTAGGAAGTTTAATAAATAAAACAAAAACAATTGAGTGTAATCATAAATATATAATTACTCCAAAATCATAAAGTCTACTAGAGTGTGTGCCAAGACCTGGTGTCACAACTGTATGAGCACTAGTAGAATATACAAAACTCTAATTACTGTCTGAAATAACTTAGACAGAAAATAAGTACAAAACAAAGGCTCTAGGTGTTGCAGAACGGCTTAGGAAGCAGCTCACCACTAGGCCTCAAGGTATCGGGGATGCACGCCGGTGTGACCGCCAGATGCACTTGCCTCAGATCCTGCACGATTAGTGCAGAAGTGTATCGTGAGTACATAAATAACATGTACCCAGTAAGTATCAAGTCTAACCTCGAAGAAGTAGTAACAAGGGGTCGACATCGACACTTACTATGGGCTAACAGTAAAAAAATACAGAATTCTAAATAAGCAGGGGTTATGTAAATAATAATGATAACTCAATAACAAGAAAAAAGTAAAATAATTCTTTCACGAATAGAAAATCCCAAATAAATTTCTGTCTTATATAATCTTAGCCTCTCAAGCCAGGAAAAAAGATATCAAATATATAATTACACTTCGAGTGTTATCACGCATGATTATGCCAAGGTCGTACGGCCTGATCTAGAATAATGTGTACACTGCCGAGGGTCGAGTGGCATGAACCATAGATGCATCTATCTACTGTCGAGGCGTTTGGCCCGCTCCACAAGAAGAGAGGATACTTTATAAACAACAGTTTTAAGAGCTAATCTAAGGCTAATGTACCATGAAACACAATTTTTATTAAGGGTCAAGTAACCCGCCAAAACTCAATAAGTGAAATTCGGTCTTTTACAATTCCTTTAACAAGTTCCGATATAATATAGGCACTTTAATTAACAAGTAGGGTGCAAACGTTACAAGTATTTCATAATTCAGGTCCTAAGCTACCCAGACATAAGCGTATTAGTAGCTACGCATGGACTCTCATCACCTCGTGCGTATGTTGCCCCAACAATTAGAAGCAAATAGCAATTTAAATTACCTATGGGGTAAATTTCCTCTTACAAGGTTAGGCAAGAGACATACCTTGTCTCAAAGCTCGCTTTCCGGCCTCAAATTCGCCCTAAAGCCTCAACTCGGTGCCAAACAATCCGAAACTAGGCAAACGTTGTATAAATTAATCAATATACGCTCAAAGATTAATGATTTAGCTTTAGAGTAATTCCCCAACCCAAATTGGAAGATTCTTAAAATTCACCCCCGGGCCCACGTGCCCGGATTCCGAAATTTTTTGAAGAAAGTTATTACCCATAACCTCACGAACTCAAATATATAATTTTTTCACTCAATCCCATAACCATTTTTCTTGGGTAAATCCCATTCTTATCAAAACCTAGGGTTATTCATATAAACCCATAAGTCTCACAAATTTTAATGTTAAAGTCTACCCATAAGCGAAGCGAGTCCGCTTCTACGAAAGTCTCACCGCTTCTGCGGTTTACAGGTCACCGCCCAGGCCGCTTCTGCGATAGGAATCCTGCACCTGTGCCTTCGCTGATGTGGCCCTTTCCCGCTTCTGCGACCACGAGACATACCCTCCATGCACATCCACATAGTCCCATCTTTCTTCTTCACAAATAACATCGGTGCACCCCAAGGCGACACACTCGGTCTGACGAACCCCTTTGCTAGAAACTCCTCAAGTTGTTCCTTCAACTCCTTCAACTATTTCGGAGCCATGCAGTATGGTGGAATAGATATAGACTGGGTACCTGGAGCCAAATTAATACAGAAGTCGATATCGCGATAGGGTGGCATGCTTGGAAGATCAGAAGGAAACACATCGAAAAACTCCCGGACCACGGGCACTGAATCAAGCGCCAGAGTCTCTATAGTAGTATCCCGAACATAAGATAGATAAGCCAAACAACCCTTCTCGACCATGTGTCGAGCCTTCAGAAAGGAGATAACCTGACTGGATGTACTGACAGACGAACCCGTCCACTCCAATCTAGGCAACTGTGGCATCGCCAAGGTAAAAGTCTTGGCATGGAAATCAAGGATGGTGTGATATGGAGAAAACCAATATATGCCCAGGATGACCTCAAAGTCGGTCATATCAAGCAACAAAAGATCTGCTCTAGTCTCATAACCACAAAATGTAACAATACAGGACCGATAGATCCAATCCATAATAACGGAATCGCCCACTGGTGTGGACACATAAACATGAGTACCCAAGGACTCATGAGTAACACCCAAGTAATGAGCAAACAGAGATGAAACATATGAATATGTAGACCCTGGATCAAATATTACCGAAGCATCCCTACCACAGACATAAATAATACTTGTAATCACGGCATTTGAGGCCACTGTATCTGGTCTGGCTGGGAAGGCATAAAATCTGGCTGGAGCGCCTCCTGGCTGGCCTCCACCTCTAGGACGGCCCCTACCCACCCGCCCTCTATCTCTGGGCGGTCGGACAGCTGGTGGGGCAACTGGTGCTGGAATCATAGGCTACTGACCTTGCTGCACTCCCTTGACCCGAAGCCTGGGGCAGAACCTTCGCACATGACTAAGGTCCCCGCACTCGAAACAACCTCTCAGTACGGTGGACTGCTTACCTGAAGTCTGACCCTGATGGCCTAAATACCCATTGGAGGAACCCTGAATAGCTAGTGGGCGGTATAAACTCACTGGCATCGTGCTAAAATAAGGTCGCGCTGGAGCTCCCCGAGGAGGCGACGGTGCTGGATATGTGGGCATGCTAGAATGATCCCTCACAAACTGACCCCTGCCCCCAGCTGGGGCACCACTGAACTCTCCAGAATATCAAAATCGCTTATGCCTCACCGCCTGCTCTCGACTCCACTGACGGACACCCTCGATCCTCCGATCTATATCTGTCCAAGAAGAGGCGTCTGAACTGATCCTAAGTCATGGCAGGAGAACCTACTGATCTGCCGAGAAGATAGGACTGCCACCATCTACGGGCCCTGCCCTCCAGCTGAATGGTGGTAAAGTTCACCCCGTGGGACTCCAATATCCTCATGTTGTGCAGTATGTCCCTGCACCGATCGATAAAATCCTGGGGGTCCTCATGCCGCACACCCCCAAAGACAGGAGGATAAAGCCTGATCCATCTGTCCAATAGCTTATGCGGGTCACCGACCGCAGCTGGTCTGGGCTCAGGTATAGCTGCTGCAACTGGCTGAGCTCCGCCCATGGGTAGTGCGCCCGGGGTCTGATATACGGCAGCGGCATGCCCTGGATCCTGAGTGGTAGGGGTATGTGCTCCCCATCCCGCCTGAGATATGGCTGGTTCTGCTGGAAATAAACCAGCCTAAGTCATAGAGTCTATGAACCGCAGCATATGACCCATGACCTCCTGGAATCCCTGTGCAGACATGAAATCCACCGGGGCTGGATTTGCTGCAGGCACCTCGCGCTTCTCCTCAATAATAAGTTCCTCTACTGGATCCACTGGTGGCATGACTGGAACAACTCTAGGACACCACGAGCTGGAGCCCTCCCTTGGCCTCAGCCTCAGCCTCTAGCAATATGGGGAGCAGCTCCGCCATGATCGGGTAAATCTGTCGCGCCCGTTCTCACCGTCTATGAGAGAATAAGAGAATGACACTTAGCACAACATCAACTGCACGATAGGAGATGAAGAAAAAAGTAGTTTCCTAACACCCTATAGCCTCTCGAAGATAAGTATAGAAGCTCTACACCGATCCGCAAGACTCTATTAGGCCTGCTCATAACTTGTGAGACCTATGTGAACCTAGTGCTCTGACACCATGTTGTCACAACCCAATTTCTTCTATAGACCGTGATGGCACCCAACGTCGCTGCTAGGCAAGCCAGCGATGAAATAACTACGTGATTACTCCTTTTAATAGGTTTTCAAGTAATTAAATTCCATTTATTAAGAGATTTAAGAAGTAGGAAGTTTAATAAATAAAACGAAAACAATTGAGTGCAATCACATATATATAAATACTCCAAAACCATAATGTCTACTAGAGTGTGTGCCAAGACCTGGTGTCACAAGTGTATGAGCACTAGTAGAATATACAAACTCTAACTACAGTCTGAAATAACATAGACAGAAAATAAGTACAAAAGAAAGGTTCTAGGTATTGCAAAATGGCTTAGGAAGTAGTACACCACTAGGCCTCAGGGTATCAGGGATGCACGCCGGTGTGACCGCCAAATGCACCTACCTAAAATACTGCACGGTTAGTGCAGAAGTGTATCGTGAGTACATAAACAACATGTACCCAGTAAGTATCAAGTCTAACCTTGAAGAAGTAGTGATGAGGGGTCGACATCGACACTTACTATGGGCTATCGGTAACGAAATACAGAATTCTAAATAAGCAGGGGTTATGTAAATAATTATGATAACTCAATATCAAGGAAAAAGTAAAATAATTTTTTCACGCATAGAAAGTCTCAACACCTCAAATGGGCCTATAAACCTTGTGCTCAACTTGCCCTTCTTTCCGAACCTCATTATCCCCTTCATCGGCGAGACCTTCAAGAGAACCTTCTCGCCCACCATAAATGACAAATCACGCGTCTTCTGATCCGCGTAACTCTTCTATCTAGAATGTGTTGTGCGAAGTCGCTCCTGAATCAACTTTACCTTTTCTAAGGCATTCTTTACCAAATCAATACCATATAACTTAGCCTCGCCGGGCTCATACCATCCGATGGGCGAACGACATTGCCGACCATATAAAGCCTCAAATGGAGCCATCTCGATGCTGGACTGATAATTATTATTGTAAGCAAACTCGGCCAAAGGAAAGAATCGATCCCACTTCCCTCCGAAGTCAATCACACATGCTCTGAGCATATCCTCCAAGAACTGAACTGTCTGCTCTGACTGACCGTCGGTCTGTGGATGAAAGGTTGTGCTGAGCTCTACCCGGGTCCCCAACTCACTCTGTACTGCTCTCCAGAAATGCAAAGTAAATTGAGGGCCTCTATTTGATATAATGGAGACCGGCACACCATGCAACCGAACAATCTGCTGAATGTAAATTTGAGCCAACCTCTCTGAATAATATGTGGTAACAACCGGAACAAAGTGTGTCGACTTGGTCATTCTGTCGACAATGACCCAAACAACATCAAATTTCCGCAAGGTCTGTGGTAACCCAACTACGAAGTCCATAGTAATGCGCTCCCATTTCCACTCAAGTATAGTCATCTGCTGAAGTAGGCCACGTGGCCTCTGATGCTCATACTTAACTTGCTAGCAATTAAGGAACCTCACTACATACTCAACTATGTCCTTCTTGATCTGCCACCACCAATAATGCTACCTCAGGTTGCGATACATCTTTATAGCACCTAGATGGATAGAATACCGATAACTGTGTGCCTCATCTAGGATCTTCTCCCTCAAGCCATCGATATTAGGAACACATAGGCGACCCTGGATTTGCAGAACACCATCATCACCGATAGTAACCTCCTTGGCACCACCCTGCAGTACCGTCTCTCTAAGAACCAACAAGTGCGGATCATCAAACTGGCGAGACTTGATCTGCTCAAATAGTGAAGACTAGGCGACAACGCATGCAAAAACTCTGCTGGGCTCTGAAATATCCAACCTTACAAGTCGGTTAGCCAGGTACTGGATGTCCAAAGCTAGTGGCCTCTCCTCTGCTGAAATGAGTGCCAAGCTACCCATACTCTCTGCTTTCCTGCTCAAGGCATCCGCATCTACATTAGCCTTTCTCGGATGATAAGGGAAGGTAATATCATAATCTTTTAGTAACTCAAGCCACCTGCGCTGCCTCAAATTGAGATCCCTCTGCCTGAACAAATGATGCAAGCTGCGATGATTGGTGTAAATCACACAAGACACCCCATAAAGATAATGCCTCCAGATCTTGAGAGCATGAACAATCGCGACCAACTCCAAATCGTACATAGGGTAATTCTTGTCGTGGGGATTCAGTTGACGTGAATCATATAAAATAGCTCGCACCTCTTGCATCAATACGCAATCCAACCCAACGCGTGAAGCGTCGCAATACATTGTATACATCCCTGAACCGGAAGGCAACGCTAACACTGGTGCTGAAGTCAATGCGGTCTTGAGCTTCTGGAAGCTCGCCTCACAATCATCGGACCATCGGAACGGAGCACCCTTCTGGGTCAATCTATTCAAAGGTGCTGCAATAGATGAGAAGCCCGCCACAAACCGACGATAATAACCTGCTAACCCCAGGAAGCTCCTAATCTCAGTCGCCGTGGTAGGATGAGGCCAACTATGAACTGCCTCGATCTTCTTGGGATCTACCTTAATACCCTCGCCTGATACTACATATCCCAAGAATGCCACATAATTGAACCAGAATTAACACTTGGAGAACTTAGCATATAGCTTCTATTTCTGCAAGGTCTGAAGCACCACTCTCAAATGCTGCTCGTGCTCCTCCATGCTATATGAGTAGATCAAAATGTCATCAATGAAAACAATGGCAAACAAATCAATATATGCCCTAAACACCTGGTTCATCAAATCTATAATCACCACCGGGGAGTTAGTCAAATCAAAGGACATCACCAGAAACTCATAATGGCCAAATCAAGTCCGTAAAGCCATCTTCGGAACATCCGAATCTCGAATCCTCAACTGATGGTACCCTGATCTCAGGTCGATCTTGGAGAACACCCTAGCACCCTGCAATTGGTCAAACAAATCATCAATACGCGGCAATGGGTACTTGTTCTTAATGGTAATTTTGTTCAACTGGCAATAATCAATGCACATCCACATAGTCCTATCTTTCTTCTTCACAAATAACACCGGTGCACCCCAAGGTGACACACTCGGTCTGATGAACCCCTTTGCTAGCAACTCCTCAAGTTGTTCCTTCAACTCTTTCGGAGCCATGCAATACGGTGAAATAGATATAGACTGGGTACCTGGAGCCAAATCAATACAGAAGTCGATATCACGATAGGGTGGCATGCCTGGAAGATCATAAGGAAACACATCGGAGAACTCTCGGACCACGGGCACTGAATCAATCACCAGAGTCTCTGCAGTAGTATCCCAAACATAAGCTAGATAAGCCAAACAACCCTTCTCAACCATGTGTCGAGCCTTCAGAAAGAAGATAACCCGATTGGATGTACTGACAGACGAACCCTTCCACTCCAATCTAGGCAACTCTGGCATCGCCAAGGTAATAGTCTTGGCATGGAAATCAAGGATGGCTTGACATGGAGACAACCAACCCATGCCCAGGATGACCTCAAAGTCGGTCATATCAAGCAACAAAAGATCCGCTCTAGTCTCATAACCACAAAATGTAACAATACAGGACCGATAGATCCGATCCACAATAATGAAATCGCCCACTAGTGTGGACACATAAATATGAGTACCTAAGGACTCATGAGTAACACCCAAGTAATGAGCAAATAGAGATGAAACATATGAATACGTAGACCCTGGATCAAATAATACCGAAGCATCCATACCACAAACATAAATAATACCTATAATCACGATATCTGAGGCCAGTGTATCTGGTCTGGATGGGAAGGCGTAAAATCTGGCTGGAGCGCCTCCTGGCTGGCCTCCACCTCTAGGACAGCCCCTAACCACCTGCCCTCTGCCTCTGGGCGGTCGGACGGTTGGTGGGGCAACTGGTGCTGGAATCATAGGCTACTGACCCTGCTGCACTGCCTTGCCCCGAAGCCTGGGGAAGAACCTCCGCACATGACTAAGGTCCCCACACTCGAAACAACCTCTCAGTACGGTGGACTGCTGACCTAAAGTCTAAACTTGATGGCCTGAATACCCACTGGAGGAACCCTGAATAGCTGGTGGGCGATAGAAACTCACTGGCGTTGCGCTGAAATAAGGTCGCACTGGAGCTCCCCGAGGAGGCGACAGTGCTGGATATGTGGGCCTGCTAGAATGACCCCTCACAAACTGACCCCTGCCCCCAGCTGGGGCACCACTAAACTCTCCAGAATATCGAAACTGCTTATCCCTCGTCGCCTACTCTCGGCTCCGCTGATGGATACCCTCGATCCTTTGAGCTATCTCTACAACTAGCCGTAAGAAGTCCTCATCTCCACCTCCTGAGCCATGTTGGCCTGGATACTAGAATGCAACCCGGCAACAAACCTCCGCACTCTCTCTGCATCGGTAAGAAGTATCATAAATGCATGCCGAGACAACTCTGAGAATCTTGCCTCACAGTCGGTCACCGACATCTGGCCCTACTGAAGCTGCTCGAACTGAAACCGCTACTCTTCCCTCTAAGAGGGTGGAATATATCTGTCCAAGAAGAGGCGTGTGAACTGATCCCAAGTCATAGGAGGAGAACCTACTGATCTGCCGAGAAGATAGGACTGCCACCATCTACGAGCCCTGCCCTCCAGCTAAAAGGTGGAAAAGTTCACCCCGTGGGACTCCAATATCCTCATGTTGTGCAGTATGTCGCTGCACCGATCGATAAAATCCTGGGGGTCCTCATGCCGCTCACCCCTAAAGACAGGAGGATGAAGCATCGTCCATCTGTCCAATAGCTTATACGGGTCGCCGACCGCAGCTGGTCTGGGCTCAGGTATAGCTGCTGCAACTGGCTGAGCTCCGCCCATGGGTAGTGTATCTGGGATTTGATATACGGCAGCTGCATGCCGTGGAGCCTGAGTGGTAGGGGTCTATGCTCCCCCTCCCGCCTGAGATATGGCTGGGTCTGCTGGAAATAAACCAGCCTAAGTCATAGAGTCCATGAACCATAGGATACGACCCATGACCTCCTGGAATCCCTATGCAGACATGAAATCCATCGGGGCTGGATTTGCTATAGGCACCTCACCCTGCTCCTCAATAATAAGATCCTCTACTGGATCCACTGGTGGCATGGCTGGAACAACTCTAGGACACCCTCGTCCTCTACCACGAGCTGGAGCCCTCCCTCGGCCTCTGCCTCGGCCTCTAGCAATATAGGGAGCAGCTCCTCCATGATCGGGTAAATCTGTCGCGTGCGTTCTCATCATTTGTTAGAGAATAAGAGAATGACACTTAGCAAAACATCAACTGCACGATAGAAGATAAAGAAAAGTGTAGTTTCCTAACACCCTATAACCTCTCGAAGATAAGTACAGACGTCTCCGCACCGATCTACAAGTCTTTATTAGGCCTGCTCATAACTTGTGAGACCTACGTGAACCTAGTGCTCTGACACCATGTTGTCACAACCCAATTTCTTCTATAGGCCGTGATGGCACCCAACGTCGCCACTAGGCAAACCAACGATGAAATAACTACGTAATTACTCTTTTTAATAGGTTTCCAAGTAATTAAATTCCATTTATTAAGAGATTTAAGAAGTAGGAAGTTTAATAAATAAAACGAAAACAATTGAGTGCAATCATAGATATATAAATACTCCAAAACCATAATGTCTACTGAAGTGTGTACCATGACCTGGTGTCACAAGTGTATGAGCACTAGTAGAATATACAAAACTCTAACTTCTGTCTGAAATAACATAGACAGAAAATAAGTACAAAAGAAAGGTTCTAGGTGTTGCTGAACGGCTTAGGAAGTAGCTCACCACTAGGCCTCAGGGTATCGGGGATGCGCACCGGTGTGACCGCCAGATGCACCTGCCTCAAATACTGCACAGTTAGTGCAGAAGTCTATCGTGAGTACATAAATAACATATACCCAGTAAGTATCAAGTCTATCCTAGAAGAAGTAGTGATGAGGGGTCGACATTGACACTTACTATGGGCTAACGGTAAAGAAATACAAAATTCTAAATAAGCAGGGGTTATGTAAACAATTATGATAACTCAATAACAAGCAAAAAGTAAAATAATTCTTTCACACATAGAAAGCCCCAAATAAATTTCTGTCTTATATAATCTTAGCCTCTCAAGCCAGGAAAAAAGATATCAAATATATAATTACACTTCAAGTGTTATCACGCACGATTATCCCAAGGTCGTACGGCCCGATCCAGAATAATGTGTACACTGCCGAGGGTCGAGCGGCATGAACCATAGATGCATCTATATACTGTCGAGGCATTCGGCCCGCTCCACAAGAAGATATGATACTTTATAAACATGTTTAAGAGCTAATACAAGGCTAATGTACAATGAAACACAATTTTTATTAAGGGTCAAGTAACCCGCCAAAACTTAATAAGTGAAATTCAGTTTTTTACAATTCCTTTAACAAGTTCCGCTATAATTTAGACACTTTAATTAACAAGTAGGGTGCAAACATTACAAGTATTTCATGATTCAGGTCCTAAGCTACCCGAACATAAGTATAGTTAGTAGCTACGCACGGACTCTCGTCACCTCGACCGCATGTAGCCCCCACAATTAGAAGCAAATAGCAATTTAAATCACCTATGGGGTAAATTCCCTCTTACAAGGTTAGGCAAGAGACTTACCTTGTTTCAAAGCTCGCTTTCCAACCGACCTCAAATTCGCCCTAAGGCCTCAACTTGGTGCCGAATAATCCGAAACTAGGCAAATGTTGTATAAATTAATCAATATACGCTCAAAAGTTAATGGTTTTGCTATTAGAGTAATTCCCCAACCCAAATTGGAAGATTCTTAAAATTCACCCCAAGGCCCACTTGCTCGGATTCCGGACATTTTCGAAGAAAGTTGTTACCCATAACCTCACAAACTCAAATATATAATGTTTTCACTCAATCCCATAACCATTTTCGTGGGTAAATCCCATTTTTATCAAAACTTAGGGTTATTCATCTAAACCCATAATTCTCACAAATATTCATGTTAAAATCTACCCATAATCTATGTACTTAACTCACATTGGATAGATATTACTTACCTCAAATAGCTAGGTGGAAAACCCTCTTCAAAAGCTCTAAAATCGCCCACGAAAAATAAAAGAAATGAGTCAAAACAATGGTCTAAGTCCGTCTTAAACGACCTCACTGCCTTCAACAATTTTTCTTCTCCGAACGATCTACCGCATCTGCGGAACCACTTCTGTGGAATCTAGGTTGCATCTATGGTCAGGTCTGGCCAGCCTCCAAGCGCACCTGTGGTCGCTTCCTCGCAGAAGCGAGTCCGCTTCTGCGGAAGTCTCACCACTTCTGCGGTCTACGGGCCACCGCCCAGGCCTCTTCTGCGATAAGAATCCCGCACATGCGCCTTTGCAGATGCCACCCTTTCCCCGCTTCTGTGACCACGAGACAGCCCCTCCCTTGTGCTTTTGCAGTCCTGGGCTAGCTTCTGCTAGCTCACATCTGCGGTCAAAAGCTCACAGATGCGGGCACACCAGAACTGATGCACCAGCAGCCCTTTGGGCTCTAAATCGACTCAATCATCGTACGGGTAGCACCCGAGGCCTCGTCCGAACATACCAATAAGTTTGTAAACATAAAAAAGACTCACTCGCACCCTCGGAACATGGAGAACAATATTAGAACTAAGGATCGCAACCCAAAACCAATAGGATCAACTTATGAACTTCAAGTTTTTCTAACTCGCTTCGAACACACCGAATCATACCTAAACTATTCGGAATGACACCAAATTTTGCGTGCAAGTCTTACATCACCATATGGAACTATTCCCAGATTTAGAATCTCAAACAGACCTCGATAACATCAAAACCTATTCCAAACCAAATTTAAAGAACTTTTAAACCTTCAATAAGCCAACTTTCAACATTAAGCGCCGAAACGCTCCCGGGTCATCCAAAACCCAATCCGAACATACATCCAAGTCCAAAATTATCATACAAACCTATTGGAACCATCAAACCCCAGTTCCGGGATTGTTTATCCAAAATATTGACCAAAGTCAAACTTAGCCTTTTAAAAGCCAATTGAGGAACTAAGCGTTCCGATTTCAACCCGAACCCTTCCAAACCCGAACCAACCATCTTCACAGGTCATAAAATAGTAAAAGCACATATGGGAAGTGTTATTTAGGGAAACGAGGATCTAGAAAGCAAAATGACCGGTTGGATCGTTACATGATACGTATTTTAAAATAAATTCTATCGGCTTTCATGTGATTAATAGACCGTGTTCTAAATTAAAAGATGATTATTTAAATAGAAAATATGGCTTGTAATATTTATTAAACTATAAACTACTACAATAACATTGTAGTAATTATTATTTTTATTTTTGAAGGATAACAAATTGATAGAAAATCCTAGATTTGAGAAATAGGACAATTATCAAAAAATTATTTTAAATTTTAGAAAAATGCACAAAATGGTATATTTAACTAATTGCAATAAAATGAAAAAAACTCCTTTATTTTTTAGAATAGTAATAATTATCAATAAATTATATTAAAGTTAAAAATATGCAAAAATATTATATTTTACTATATAACGACTAGGAGGCCTGCAGAAGTTAATTTTAAAAATGGAGGGTCAAAATTGAGTGTCAACAGATGCCCCTCTTTGACCGGAGATGATGTAAGAGTCTTCAGGCAAAAATATTGACATCATACTCAATTTTTGCCCGACGTGACAGAGTGGCAACAAAGGGTTTTGAAGATTGTGACCGAACTCTAGTATTTGAGTTGCCTACATATATTGGGTTGCGCGAGTATCAGGACGCATGTAGTTATGGAATGCATTTGAGTACTACTTATGAATCGTAGCTTTATGAAGTGGGAGACAAAGGATTCTGATGTTCGAGGATGAAAAAGTTCGTGTGATCTCGACATTGCTTCCAAGATTGCCCCTGTGTCGGACTTTGGTAACTCTGAGACATGGACATTTGATGATTTGTGTTGAGTTTCCTACATATCTCGAAGGCTACAAGAATCAGGCCGATTATAGTTCGAGAAAGCGATAGGATGATTTGATTTTGATTTTGAAAATTGCCCCAGCATTAGGCTGTGATGACACTAGGTTTATTTTGACTATGGGGGTTCTGAATACCTACACACCCCATGTCAATGGGACGTAATATGAATGTACTTGGGGACATGCTGCCGATTGTTGTAGGAAAGCTTGACGTCCGTCCTCAAAATCTGCCCTAGTTTATTTGCTAAAAAATAATTCCATGTTGTGTCGCGTCTTTGATCAGTAGAGTTTACGAGGTATGGACTATGCTTATGTCTGACTTGAGAGGGATGGATTGTAGTGGCTTGAATGATGTATGTGGATTTGATGCGAGGGTGATATGATTATTATTTTTGAATGAAATAGGGTCCCAGGTTGGAACTCTATTGTGAAAGAGATCCGGGCTAGATACAGGTCTGAAATGATTGGAGCACTTTGGATTTCGAAGGAAATTCGGACTGTGTATTGATCCAAAGTGATCGGAACACTTTAATTTTATATGGGCTATGTCACCGTTCTGATGCAATATCAGAGCACTTTGTTGTTAGATATGTCACTGTTCTAATGCAATATCAGAGCATTTTGAATGTAAATCTCCATGCGATGGGAGTATTTGATTTGAATTTAAATCTCCACGTGATGGGAGTGACTGGAATTGAAATCTCCACACGATGGGAGCGACTGGAATGTAAATCTCCACGTGATGGGAGTGACTAGAATGTAAATCTTCACACGATGGGAGTGACTGGAATACAAATCTCCATGCGATGGGAGTGACTGGAATGTATATCTCCACACGATGGGAGTGACTGGAATGTAAATATCCACACGAGCGGAGTGACTGAAATTTAAATCTCCATGCTATGGAAGTGACTAGAATGTAAATCTCATGCGATGAGAGTGACTGGAATGCAAAACTCCATGCGATGGAAGTGAATAGAATGTAAAACTCAACGCGATGGGAGTGACTTGAATATAAAACTCCATGCGATGGGAGTGATTGAAATGTAAATCTCCATACGATGGGAGTGACTTGAATTTAAATTCGAATTTCCACACGATGCGAGTATTCGACGGGTTGTGTAATGCTCCGATGTAATATTGGAGCATTTGAATGTAAAACCGACTGGTAATTATGGTTCTGAAGTGATATCGGGGCATTTGAAATATAAAATACATATATTACAAGGTGAGCGCCTGTAAAATTTAACTTTGAAATAAAATTTTCATTGTTTAGGAGGGCGCCTGAATAAAGCAAGAAGTTATGTTTCCTGTGTAAGAAATTTGATGATAAGGGTTCTACTTGTCTTTTGTTGTTTTCTGTATTTTTGCTATTTTTGTAGCTTTTGTAGAGAATATTTGAAAATTTGAAGAGTGAAGAAACACTGCGATTTATTGATTGATCATTTTTTTGACTTCGGTTGGTATCAATAATTAGTTTTGTGCATAAGAATTTTCACCATATACTTTCTAGCAAATCAAGATCAGCTTATGGGTAATTTCTATAGCTTCGAGTGGTACCTTAGGTATACCTAAGTATCAACAAGATTTGTTCATCTTGCTTCAATTAAAGGTTTTGAATTCTGCCTATCCTCATATTTCAAGTGCCCTCACCACCAAGAAAGTCCTAATTTGTGCACACCTCTTTTGAAGTATTTTGATTTCTAGGATATTTTGATGAAGTACGCTCACATTCAGAAAGATGTTCAATGCATGCGATTGAGATACCATATGCTTGACCTTTATGTGAGTATCCACTAATGTGAGTACACTTGGAATAGGATCACGTAGGGCTTGCTATTGGCTTATAATGTAGGCTTGGGGATGGGTAGAATATTTATTTGGGATGAAAGTGACTAATCCATCCTCGAGCACTGCACTGTATCCGTATTTTTGGCATTCAAACCATGCTTCAGCGCTTAATCTTTTCAGCTATGATGTCCCCTTCTTCTTCTTTTGACTTCTTTTGAACTTGTAGGAGATTCTTCTTCCTTTTTCAGAGATTATTTCTTTCTTCTTATTTTTTTCTTTTTGAAGTTTCTCTTGCTTTGCAGGAGTTTTCCCCTTTTTATTGGATTTTTTAAAAGTTTTCTTCTCCTTTTTGGATCCTCCCTTTGAATTGTTGAGTTTCTGCTTTCTTTTCCTAAAGTCATGTCTTCGATTGTCTTGGGCTTTGTATCTTTCACTTTGCATGTTTGTCACCTTTATTTTGGTCTTTGTCCGAAGATGCACGTTTCCAGTGCACTCGAGGAGGTAGGGCCAAGAGAGGGGTAGTGTATTTAAGCACCAAGAAAGGTATGGGCTAAGATGTGATTATCCAAGAAAAGTTTTAAGGCTCAAAGGGGAAATGCTATGGATTGATGTCGTTTGGTAGGCTAGAAAGGCACAATCGGGTCAAAGAAGGCCACAATCCTTTCCCAAACCAAACGTTACTCAGGATTCGCCTCAACAAACATTTGGGCCAAGTTCTAGATCAATAATGCAATGATAATGAATTTTAATTTAGGCTCACCACACAATGCATATGAAATGATGAGATCGGCTTTGTCCTTACCCTAACTGTAAGCGTCAAATTTTTCAAGCGTCACTAAGGCTTAATTAAGAGGGACCACAAGAATCTATGGTTTGCCCGAAGCTGATCCTCCCCAACATACCAATTAAGACTTATTCTTTCCTATGCACACTCCTAACTGTGTTGGTACCAACCAAGTCAATATTTTGATAATTATTTTCTTCTTTCCTTTTTTTTAACTTTGATAAATGGGACCAAACCCAAGGAAAGGTTCCCTTTTTGATTTTGAATTTTTGACTTAGTAATTGATTTTGATTTTTGACAAATGAATACGAACACAAGAAAGGTTCTTGCTTTACCTTTTTTTTTTTAATTTATTTGAAAGGTAGGGTGAACCCAAGAAGGGTTCTTGATTTTTCTTTCTGGTTTTTGAAAGATAAGAAATCGTACCCACGGAAGGTCTTTGACTCCGAACCCATGGCATGTTCTTGATTCCCTTTCCTCTTTATTTGATGTTTTTTTTAAAAGATGAGACCGAATCCGAAGAAATTATCTTCACTTCCGTTTTGGACTTTTGAATGATTAGACCGAACTAGAAGGAAGGGTCTTGAATTTGATTTTGATTTTTTGAAAAATGAGACCGAACCCGAAGGTTTCCTACATATCTCGTTGAGATAAGAATCAGGTCAGCGTAGTTCAGGAAGATTAGAAATAAAAAGAAATATTTTCAAAATCTTATTTCATTTCATTTTTTTTTTTTGAGTTTTTGAATTCCCTTAAGGGAGTCTTGTAAGAAGGAAAAGAAAGATAATTTTGGATTTTTGAGTTTCCTCAAGTAAAAATATAAAGGAAGATATATTTTGGATTTTGGTGTCTCAAGAAAGACTTCTAAGTAATAAATAGAGAACAATATATGTATATTTTGATTTTTGTTTGATTTTGGAAGTGTTCTTTTTGTGAAGATCTTCGGTAAAGTGTGACCCGACTGACCAGACTTGATCAATTCGTTAAGCTAATGACGAGAAAATCCGGAACCATGACAGGTTGCCTACGTATCTTGATACGAGGTCAAGAATTAGGTACGCGTAGTTCATAAAGATTAGAAATAAACGGAAGATATTTTTAATTTTTGGAATTTCCTCAAGGAAGACCTATAAATAGAAAAATATTTTTGGATTTTAATTTTGACATCTCACGGAAAGACTTCGAGAGAAGCAATAAATGAAGATATATACCTGTTTAAATTTTTCTATTTTTGACTTTTTGGAAATGATCTTCTCGTGAAGATCTTTGGTCAACTATGACCCATATGGCCAGAATTGACCGACTCATCCAACTAAGGATTAGGAAAATCGGATCCATGATAGGTTGCCCATATATCTTGACATAAGGTCAAGAATCAGGTACGCATAGTTCGTAAAGGGTGGAGAGTATGAGATGTATGGTTTTCAACACTTCTTTTACTCTCATATTTCAAAGAATTCCAACTAATAATATTTATTTCATCAAAGATATGTATCAAATGCAAGGGTATAGAAAAACTCGGAGCGATGTCTCGTAGTGTCCATGGTTGGATGTCGTATCTTTTGAAGTTGAACAACCACTCCAATCGGAAAGCATGCCACAGTTGTCCGTTTTGTGGCCTCCTGGTTGTTTGTAGGACAATTGTTGTAGTTTTCCCTCGATTGATCGTGGGGATATTTTGTTGCGACCTTCGAACTATCCATGAGAACCATTTGGTTATCGTCCCCAGTTGTTAACCAGGGCGATTATCCTACCAAGATATATAAATGTGTGAAAGTAGGGAAGGCATAAAAAAATGAAAGAGTTGAGAAGTGTGATTGTATAAATGATACTCCCCTGATTGTCCATTTGATGTTCTGCAAAGTCCGATGTCGGACGTTATTTCACATGCAGTCCTAGAATAATGCACCTTTTGTCTTTCCATGGGAACCATTTGATGATCGTCCCTAGTTGATAACCGGAAATGATTTTCTTATAAAAATATAGAAAAGTGGTGAGAGCAGCAAAGTCATGAAAAATGATGGAGTTGAGAAATGTGATTGCAAAACCAATACAGGCAGTGTTTAGCCTTATGCAATGATAAGGGCAGTGCTTAGCCCTATGCAAAGAATGAGGGCAGTGCTTAGCCCTATGCAGAGAAAGGCGAAGATTAAGAAAGTGATTCTTAGCTTGACGCGTTTGCGCTTGGCGACATATGTCGGTGTGAAGAGAGTGGTCTCGTTGTATATATTTCTAGTCGTGATTGTTGTTTCCGTTGTGCTTGCATCCAAGGAAAAATCATGAGTTTTTGGGGGAAAGGTCGGTTCGTGCCTTTGATTCCTCAGTTAGCCTTTTCTCCTCGCCTTGACGCCTTATTCACGTCACCCTGGGTAACATCTGGCTACTACAAAAATGAAAATTTCGCAAATATACATTTGTGATAAATAATTTGTGAGAAATTCAGTTGTTTAAAATATGTGATGATGCATAAAACAAATAATTTTGTCGAATCGGAGACTTGTGACACGCTTTGAGACATTGCAACCTTCTCAACTCGGAATTTTGAGGACCCTCCTCAAAATTCTGCCCCAGTTTAAATGCATACTTACGACAATACACTTCTTAGCGATCCTTGACGTAATAAGACTGACAAAACTCGAAATTTTACCCCGGTTCCTGACCGTAGAGGGGAATGAAGATTTTATTATGATGTGACCGAACCCACTGGGCTGCCTACGTATCCCCTCTTAAACGGGAATAAGGTCAAGCGTAGTTCAGGTTACATCAAAATAAAGTGCAAATACAATCTTAAATATAATATCTCTTGACAGCATCCGAATTGATAGGTTTTGGCCATATTTCTCCATCCATCTCTGCAAGTATAAGCGCTCCTCCTATCAGTACTCTATGAACCATGTAACGGCCTTGCCAATTTGGTGAGAACTTTCCTTTTGCTTCTTTCTGGTGCGGGAAGATCCAATTCAACACTAATTGCCCAGGTGTGAATTGCTTCGATCTAACCTTTTTTTTGGAAGCCCTTGCTACTCTGTTTGTATGTGTCATCCTACTTTGCATCATATTTGGATATGCCTCATGATTCTTTGAATAATCCTATCTGTGTGTCTACGCAGGTTGGAGATTCTATTATGGTGGATCATGTCTATCGATATTGTGTAGTTACTATTAGTGGGTATGTTACTATAGTTGATCTTTTATTGTTTAACATGCTTGATTTTGAGGTGATTCTTGGCTTGGATTTTTTATCCCCGTATCATGCTACCTTGGATAGTCACGTTAAGACTGTGACTTTGGCTATGCTAGGATTGACTAGATTAGAGTGAAGAAGGTCGCTTGGTCATTCCACAGGTATGTTGATTTCATTATTGAAGGCTCAGCGTATGGTTGAGAAGGGATGTCTGGCATATTTTTCTTTTGTTCAGGATTCTAGCGTAGAGATTCCTTCCACGGATTCGACACCAGTGGTGAGAGAGTTTTCAGAGGTGTTTCCTATGGTTGTTAGGTATGCCACCAGATCGAGATATTGATTGTGGTATAAACTTGGTTATCGGTACCCACCCTATGTCTATTCCACCATATCTCACGACTCCAACTAAGTTAAAGGAATTGAAGGAGCAGTTTCAAGATTTGCTTAATAAAGGATTCATTAGACTGAGTGTTTCTCCTTGGGGTACACCGGTGTTGTTCGTGAAGAACAAGGAAGGTTCTATGAGGAAGTATATTGATTATAGGAAGCTGAACAAGGTTACTATCAAGAACAAATATCCATTGTCTAGCATTAATGATTTTTTTTATCAGCTTCAGGGTGCCATAGTGTTCTCGAAGATTGAGTTGAGGTCAGGCTATCATCATTTGAAGATTAGAATTTCAGATATCCCTAAGACAAATTTTAGGACTCGTTATGGTCAGTATGAGTTCTTAGTGATGTCATATGGTTTGACTAATGCTCCAACGACATTCATGGATTTGATGAACAAGGTGTTCAGCCCTTATTTAGATTCTTTTTTGATTATCTTCATTGATGACATCTTGATTTACTCTCGCAAAAGAGAGGAGCATGAGCATCACTTCAGAGTAGTACTTCAGATAATGAAGGATTAGAAGCTTTATGCAAAGTTTTTGAAATGTGAGTTTTTGTTGGATCCAGTTGCATTCTTGGGTCATGCGGTGTCTAGCGATGGTATTAAGGTTGATCCCAAGAAGATTTAGGAGGTTCAGAGTTTGCCTAGACCTACCACTTTTACATAGATTAGGAGTTTCTTGGTTTTGGAATGCTATTATCATCGTTTTGTGGAGAGATTTTCATCCATTGAAGACCATTAACTAAGTTGACTTAGAAGAGCGCTCAGTTCTAATGGTCTAATGAGTGCGAGGAGAGCTTTAAGAAGCTCAAGACTGCTATGACTACAACCCTAGTGTTGGTATTGCCCACAGATTCTGGGCCATACACTGTATATTTTGATGCTTCATGCATTGATCTTGGTGCAGTGTTGATGCAGAAGGGTAGAGTGGTTGCTTATGCGTTATGGAAATTGAAGCTCTTGTGAAGAATTATCCGGTTCATGATTTGGAGTTGGCAGCGGTTGTGCATGCACTTATGGAGGCATTACTTATATGGTGTGTGATGTGAGGTTTATATTGATCATCAGAGTCTTCTACATGTTTTCAAGTAGAAAGATTTGAATTTGAGGCAGTGGAGATGGCTTGAGCTACTTAAGGATTATGATATCACTATCTTGTATATTTCTATATCGTCTAACAAATCCAAAGTGTATAACAGAGGCATCAAGTAGCATGTTAGAAGATAAACATAGACAACATATGTCATAAAGGAATCACTTCCATAGTCCAATGTTCCGGCCTTATGTGCAAAACACGCCACATCGGATTCCATATGAGAATCAACCAAAAATCTATCAATTTCTCACAACATGCATGTACTCTATCAACACATCGGATTCCATATGAAAATCAACCAAAAATCTATCAATTTCCCACAACATGCATGTACTCTATCAAGAGAAACATGAGAGGGCGACACAAGGGTGATGGATCCATATCCACATGATACACGACAAAGATGTTGTGCCATAACAATATCAATATCACCATATCCACATGACAAAAACCTCGTGCCATAACAATATCAAGATCACCATAGCCATATGGCAGAAACCTCGTGGTATATAGAAATCAATACACTCAACATGTCTAAATGTGCCATAAATCTAGAATCCCGAAATAACATTTAATCTAAGGATGAATATGCTCACAATAATCAATAAGGTACACAATGACATAATAAATAAATGTGGGGATGTGTGCTCAAAATATAAAGCATGACTACGGCTAAATCAAGTATATCCACAATTTCACGAAAAGCCCATCTTGGACAATCGAGAGGTAGTAATCCTAAACATGGTTACTGGCATGAAAGGATAAGTTCACGTAGTCATACAATTGATTAAAAAATAAATCATGGAAGACACAGAACCAAACAAGGCATAATAAAAGCCTAAAGTCTAACCTGGTAATGAATAGCCCATAGCACTCATATATACGCTCATAAACTCGCACATATGTTGCTCCCCACACATTCCAATTGAGCAAATAAGTTCATATCCTAAAATTTATTACACAAACCAAGACTAGGCAAGATACTTACCTTAGCAAAATTTCTTGTAAGTCTAAGGACTTAAAGCACGCTCACGAGTCGCTTAATTTCTGTTTTGCCTTCCACAAGAGCTTATGGACTACAACCAACTTATATGATCATGATAGTAAATGTATGAGGTGTATTGGAAGTCGTTTAGGGTCTAATGAGATCCTTATAACTAAGAAAAGTTGTGATCTATGCAATGGGCTAAAGTTTCAAATGAGTTCGCACAAGACCCGATTTTAAAGGAGTACAACTCCCAAAGTATAATGACTTACGTGGTGAGCTACATATCAATCGAAATATCTTTCAATCTAGTTTCTAATGCATCAAATCGTTTATCATTTGGATATTTTTATAGAATTTTA
The DNA here is from genome assembly GCF_000390325.3 of Nicotiana tomentosiformis. Taxonomy (NCBI): domain Eukaryota; kingdom Viridiplantae; phylum Streptophyta; class Magnoliopsida; order Solanales; family Solanaceae; genus Nicotiana; species Nicotiana tomentosiformis. The sequence continues at coordinate 55,885,589 of NC_090816.1, read as the reverse complement.
TGGCCATTTTAGTGGAAACTATCCCATCTACACGCTCAGCTGCATACTGGGGTTGTCAGGTGTGTGGCAGCGCGCAGATGAAAGGTTTTTGCCTTGTCTACGCTCCAGTTATGTGCTCACTTCTTAATCAGGATACCGATATCATCAATTTCTGGCAACAAAGTGGTGGTGATTTGGCCTAAGCCTTCATAGAACAAGGTCTGTATATTGTGCTGCCACTGTACTTCATCATTTTTTGCTATCATGATCTGGTAAGTAACATATGTAGAGTGCATATGCGTAAGCCACAATATTGAACTATATGATCAACAAAAGTTGTGGATCATCATTGGCATCTAAGAGAAAAAACAAGCTTTATTTTACAAGAATTGTCTATTGAGATTGAGAAGCCTATATCTCTCTCTATGTATATGAAATTGTTATTAGCAGCATTGCTAAACCAACTGCATTATATAAATGCTCGACTAGAGAGAGGCAAGCATCGAGCAGATGTAATGCTTTACACCAAATTTAATTCTCAACTTCTTTTTTATTGTCTATTTGATTTAGCTAATAAATCGCCCGACAATCGCTAATCCGATACCAATTCGCCTGATATCTTATTGGATGGCTAGATGATTACTATATTTATAAACTGATAACCGATAATCCAAACCATTAACGTAAATATTCACCCAATCTGCTCGATAAACACCCTTATTTCTTGGTTCTTAGGGACACGGTGCATCAAGGTGGTGCTAAGATGGTGTTATGCAACTTCAGGGTTAGATCCGTGTTTCTAATATTGATGGTTTGAGAGAGTTGATTCTTGAGAAGGATCACAATTCATGGTATTCTATTCATCCACATGCTATGAAGATGTATCGTGATTTGAAGCAACATTATTGTTGGCAGAGGATGGAGAAGGACATCATTGGGCATGTTTCATAGTGTTTGAATTGCCAACAAGTGAAGTAAGAGCATTGGAAACTGATGGTTTGCTTTAGAAGATAGATATACCGGAGTGGAAGTGGGAGCATATTACTATGAACTTTGTGTTTAGCTTGCCATGGACCTTGAGGAAGTTTGATGCTATTTTGGTCATTGTGGATAGATTGACTAGGTTTGCGCATTTTATTCCAGTTATGACTTCTTACACTCCAGGGAAGGTTGCTCAGATCTACATCAGAGAGATTGTCTGTTCGCATAGGGTGCCTATTTCTATCACTTCAGAGCGGGGTACTCAGTTGATATCGCATTTTTGGAGAGCTGTTTAATGAGAGTGGGGTACGTAGGTAGAGCTTAGCACTTCATTTTACCCATAAATGGATGGTCAGTCCGAGGAGCTATTCAGATCCTTGAGGATATGTTGATGACTTGTGTTATTGATTCCATAGGTCATTAGCACCAATTTTCACCATTGATAGAGTTTACTTACAACAACGGCTACCAGACCAATATTTAGATGACTCCATATGAGGCCTTATATGGTAGAATGTGTCGATCTCCTATTGGTTGGCTTGAGCCTGGTGAGGCTAGGGTGTTGGGTGCTGATTTAGTTTGTGATGCTTTGGAGAAGGTGAAGTTGATTTAGGGATCTTTGTACATCTCAGTACATGCAGAAGAGTTACATTGATATGAAGGTCCGTGATGTGGCATATGCGGAGGGTGAGAAGGTACTTTGAAGGTTTCACCCATGAAAGGTATGATGAGATTTTGGAAGAAGGGAATGCTGAGTCCTAGGTACATTGGTCCATTTGAGGTATTAGACAAAGTTATTGAGGTTGCCTATAGTCTTGCTTTGCCTCTAGTATTGGGAGTTTATCTAGTGTTCTATGTTTCCATGCTTCAGAAGTATTATGAAGACAAGTCATATGTTTTGGGCTTCAGCATAGTGTAGTTAGATGAGAATCTAGCTTTTGAAGAAGAGCCAGTGGCCATTTTGGATAAGCAGGTTTGAAAGTTGAAATCAAAATAGATCGCATCAGTAAAGGTGCTTTGGAGAGGCTAACCGAGAGAGGAGGCTACTTGATAGCCCGAGTCAGATATGTAGAGAAAATATTCTCTTCTTTTCAGTAGTTTAGGTGCATTTCTAAACTCGTTCGAGGATGAATGTTTGTTTAAGAGGTGGAGAATGTAATGATCAGACTGGTCATTTTGAGTATTAAAATCCCAATCCATTATTTGATGCTTCCTGCATGTCAATTTAGTGTTTTATGACATGCGAGGATGGGTGGTTTGGATTTATGGGGTTCAGGAGTAATTTGGAACACTTAGTTTCATTTTGGATGCCTTAAGTCATAAGAGTTGACCAAGATTTGACTTTTGTGTAAATGGCCTAGGATTTATAATTTGAGGGTCCCAATAGGTTGGTATGATAATTTTGGACTTGGGCGTATGCTCGAATTTGGTTTTGGATACTCCTAGAAGATTTTTACTCTATTTGCCGAAAATTAAAAATTTGAAGAATTTGAGAGTTCTTAAGCTTGAGTAATAGTTGATTTTGATATTATTGGGCTCCGATTGTTGTTCCGGGATTGTGGATTGGTTCATATTGTTAAAGAGAATTTGAGTGCAAAGTTTTGTTGTGATCCAAAGTGTCCAAGTATGAATCAGACGCTTTGGTTAGAAGTTTGGATGTTTATGATCTTAAGATAGTTCAATGTGTGCTTTGGCCTTTGATTCTGTTACACCCATATTTTCTTATATAAAAGTATGCGATAAATAAATTGATGAAAGCTCGGAAATGAGATGTTACATCCCGCATTTTCGTATGTTAAAGTTTCGTCATAAGCTAATCGACGTAAAGTTCGGGAATGAGATTATTTTGAGATTATAAGCATTATGCTATTTCAAATAAGTGGTGAGTAAATTCATGAAGGTGAGAGGGTAAACAAATCAAAGAAAATGAATTTTCGTCAAAGTTTGACATGTTGGAATAAAATACGCCTGAGCTAAAATACCCGATATTTATGAACTAGTACCATACAAGGTACCACATGACCATGATAGTAAGGTGTATGATGTGTGTTAAAAGTGAGTAGTATTTTAAATAATTTGGGATAATTTTTAATTATACGGGTAATTGATTAATTATTGATTAATGGAAGATTAATAAGTTGATTAAAAAATTGTGAATAATTAACTAAGATCTTTGGATGAGTGGCCCCAACGTGGCAGCCCACATTCCCCAATTTAGTGACTCTTAAGCCACACTTCAAGGTGGCAAAATTTTGTGAGCTAATGGCTTAGTCACCTTGCAAAGTGGGGTCCACCCCTATAACAAAAATGTCTCCAAAATCACTTAAGGAGATGGATTAAGAGATTCAATAATGTAACAGATGGAATTTGGAGCCTCTTTTGACGTGAGCTCATGTCCCCTTAGAGCCAAAACAAATGAAGTTAGTTCTCCATCTGAACTTTTTAAGGGTACATGCAAGGGTGGAATGTTGAGTTCCACTCAAAATTAAATTGAAGAAAAGGCCAAAGGTTAATTTTATTTACACCTTTTTTACACCCTTTTACGTTCTTACCTATCCCGAGAGTAGGGCGGGACTGCCATCATATCAATAGTTGATTGAATCACTAAAATAATAGGAATCCATCATCATACGCCAGTTTCCATATACGTATCAAACTAATGTTTCAAAGGGAAATGCAAATTCAAAGAAAGCCCGATACAATCTTTCTCAAGAATATCATACGAATTTTTTTCTACTTCTATCTGCCATTACGTGTTGTCATAATTTACGTGTGTTAGGGGGGATTGTCAAGAGAATCAGCCCACGTATGTTAAGGATATCCCTTCTTTCCTTTTGGCATGATCTATACAATACAAACGAAACGAGAAAATGTACAACTTCCATAAATGACTCTATTCATAAAAATGCTAGAGATGCTTATATTCTTGATTCCCCATGTGTCTTATTATTCTATCATATATTCATGGGTCTCAGAAAATACGTAAGTTGGTAAGTTTATTTTATGATATTATTCAAAGGCATAATGGTCTTATAAAGTTTCGAGAGATTTTATTGACGTATTTCATATGCATTTTATTTATTTATATATGTACATTGACCCATGATCAGATGGCGTTATATATGCGTATATATATATATATATATATATATATATATATATATATATATATATATGGGATATGAGAAAAGGTTACAGCGTTATATACACACCACCACTTGATCAACTGGTATACGTTGATGATTTGCCCACAGTGACCGAGATGATATGATGGGATGCCCTCAGAGGCTTGATAATGTTATGAACGCATATACCTATGCATGGTATGACATTTATACGCATATGCATGGCATTGTAAGTAATAATGATTCACAGAGTTATTCAGATTTATATATTGAGTCTTTTACTCCATGTTTTTATCATGTCTATTATTTACTAATTTTTATTCCTTACATACTCAGTACATTATTTGTACTGACATCCCTTTTGCCTGGGGATGCTATTTCATGCCCGCATGTTCCGATAGACAGGTCGAGAGCCCTCCAAGTCAGCTATCAGCTCAGCGGAAGATGTTGGTGCACTCCATTTGCTCCGGAGTTGCTTGTTTGGTCAGTATGATTTAGACGTATATTGTTTGGTATGGCGGGACTCTGTCCCAACCTTTATGATAATTATGTGTTCTTAGAGTCTTGTAAATAGATGTCATGTACGTAAAAGATTATATGGCCTTATCGGCCTATGTTCAGTATACGAGTGATTATTTTAGTCTTATAGGACTGTATGTCTTATGTATAAGTTGGTATTATATGTTGTATTCTACTTATCTCACAGCAACCTCTCCGGCTCAGTTATATATGATAGTATGATACAAAATGATACGTTATGTTGCTACTCGGTTGAGTAAGGTACCGGGTGCCCATCGCGGCCCATTGGTTTGGACCGTGACAAAAGTGGTATCAAAGTAGTTCTGTCCTAAAGAGTCTACAAGTCGTGTCTAGTAGAGTCTTGTTTATGAGTGTATTGTGCACCACACTTATAAGCAGGAGGCTACAGGGAATTTAGGACTGTCACTCTTTTCTTCTTACTCTAGATCATGTGATAAAGCTCAGTTGTAAGGACTTAATTTCCTAAACTCTATCTTATTCATAATACGATGATGCCTGTATCCAGAAATATGGTTGGTAAGAGATATAGCTGTGGAAGAGTTGAGTCAAAAGAACTCAATTTTTGCATCATGCTTATGATTGATAAATATGAGGTATTCAGCAAATCATGTGTGTACTAAGATGTATAAACTTCTTGATAAGGATCCCTATGGCAAGAATATCTATCCACCCTTATGGTGAAAGGCAATGAGAGATTCAGAAGATAGATACAAGTTTGAACAAGTAAAAGAAGCAAGATGAAGAAGGGTACGAGGCGCCCAGTTAATGAAGATTATCAGTATTTACAATTCAGGCTGAGGAATATAAACCTTTTGAGTTACCTTCAACAATAACAGAGGTATGTACAATTGGTCACACCCATCTCAGTTATACCCTATGGGAGCTGATAGATATAGTTTAAGAGAAGGACGAGATATCAGGATCTGACTGGGGTTAGAGTAATCCAAAATGGTGCATGGATTGTTAGCATTAGTTGATACTTCCTAAGGATACTGCAAATGTGCTAATAGATCTCCTTGTGAGACACCCAGATGGTGCACCCTAGAGTAGTACAGCTAAATATGAATACTAGAATATTCAAAGGCAGGCACTGGAAGCCTGGAAGGGATAAATATTATTTTAGTGTGACTCCCGTCCCTAGTGGAGAAAGAATGTTAGGCAACCCGAAGAGCCAGTAGATGGAGTAAGGGGAGCTAAAAGAAAAAGAATGTCTTGTTCAAGTTTTCAGAATAAAGTGATAGACATAAATGTTAGCGGGAAATAAGAAGAGAGTTAATGAAGCATTATGAGTAAGATGTGATACATGGATGACAACGGTAGATAAAAAAGATGACAGTATTACAGAGTCTATAGTCAAGGGAAGGAAAATATGGGAGGTGACAGGCCTTGAGGCAACGAAAGAGTATATATAGGTCATAAAGTCACATCCTCATTTCGAGAAATAAGTTCGTGACTCTAACGTGATTACCAGAAGGAAATGTTAGACCCTAGAGTAATAGAAATCAGTATGGATTGGTGCACAAGATAAACTAATGAATTAGGGACTGAGTGATTTGATAATGGTCGGCATTTTGAGAATTTCAGATTGCGTTTCGGCGATAATAAAATGGATGACGCTTCCCTAAAGTAAGCAAGGTGAGTAAAGTTAAGCTTAAGGGATTGTATGTGCCAGTTACACTAAGTGTCATCCTCGCGAGTGAGAAATTTTGTTATCCTTGGTACAGAAGGATTACTGCGAGGAAAGTAAGGATCATCGATGATGCGAAAAGATGTCAAAGATGAGAAGGTAAAACATCTATACGTAGATCATCGTAGAACTAAATCTTAGTGCTCCCCCAAAGGGGAGAATATGGTGTTATGTGGCATTAAGTCAGAATTAATTGGTTCTAGTAACTATGGAATGGTAAAGGAAGAATGCAATAAAAATGATATAGGGATGAGATTGCACTCATTCAAATCCTATAGATATGCTATGATTCCAGAACATTATGCAAGCACGACGTTAAGGAGAGAAAGTAAGGGTTCCTACCCGAGATGTTATTGATAGATAGGGAACCAGTGCGAGACATAGCTTAAGACAAAGGAAATAACCCAAGAAAGATTACGCGGAATATTGATATGAGAATGGGCCAACGAGTAGTTAGTAGTTGATTCAGGAAGAGCCTAGTTATGGCTAAACAAGAGGACACGGACAAATCAACAGATTGTGCAAGGCGAACATAGTGAACCCCAACATGGGGAATTCAGTCTCGCAGATGTGACATCGTGATCATTGAGATATATTTAGATAGGAGTTGGGATAGTTAAAGGTAAATAAAAGAGAATTCCACTGGGAAGACAGTCAAAATATTAGTTCAGAAGCAACCCTACAAGCACAAGGGCGTGGAAATAAGTAACTACGGATAATTATAGGCGGGGGAGAACATCAAAAATTCCGTCAAGTATACGATGTGATAAGCTTGTAATTTTATAAGAGCCAGAAGGTCTCTCTAAATACAACAATGAAAGACTAGCTGAGGAAATAAGAAAGAAGGCTTCAACCTAAGCACAGTGACCAAAAGAGGAAATGGTCTTGTAACAACAGTCTCACAACAACATTGTATGCACTCCATAAGGAAGTGGCACCTAGCGAGCCTAATGAGTGGGAAGTGAAACCAAAATTTATATTCGAGACCATATGAATTGCATAAAATTCCTACATGCATGGGAACTAAGATAAGCTAAGTATGCACGCAACAAGGGGGCAGAAAGACCAGGAAAAGTAATTGCTTATGTTTAAAGAAAGCTTAGATGGAACGAAAGGAATTATTCGATAAATGATCCAGAGTTAGTTACGCTCAAGATTTTGGAGTATTATCCATGCAGCATGTATGTTGACAATCATACAGGTGTAGAAGACTCTCGTATAAGTTAAAAGAAAGAATTGAGTCTAGGTCATAGCCAAAGGATTGAATTGTTAGATGATGGTATCACGAATATTCCATAGCGTCTATAAAAGGCTAAATTAATAACTCATACCATGAGCCACAGATCGGAAGGTAGCTTAAGCCTACATAAAGGTTGATTAGAGGGAAGGGGAAACTAAAGAGTTACACTAACTAAGTAAATCGGGAGTCTGATTATTGGACCTAGAAAATTATAGACCTCGCGATTGAGAACATTGCAGGATCACTCTTAAATATCAGAGGTACAAGAGAGATAGTACAAAAGAATTCAGTATGAAGCTCTCACCGGAAAAGGTTACGGCGTTATATACGTACCACTACCTGATCAACTGGTATACATTGATGATTTGCCCACAGTGGACGAGATGATATGATGAGATGCCCTTAGAGGCTTGATGATGTTATGAATGCATATATCTATGCATGGTATGACATTTATACGCATATGCATGGCATTGTAAATATTAATGATTCACAGAGTTATTCAGATTTACATGTTGAGTCTTTTACTCCATATTTTTATCATGTCTATTATTTACTGATTTTTATTCCTTACATACTCGGTGCATTATTTGTACTGATATCCCTTTTACCTGGGGACGCTATGTTTCATGCCCGCAGGTCCCGATAGACAGGTCGAGAGCCCTCCAAGTAGGCTATCAGCTCAGCAGAAGATGTTGGTGCGCTCCATTTGCTCTGGAGTTACTTGTTTGGTCAGTATGATTTAGGCGTGTATTATTTGGTATGGCGGGACTCTGTCCCGACCTTTATGACAATTATGTGTTCTTAGAAGCTTGCAGACATATGTCATGTACGTAAAAGATTGTATGCCCTTGTCGGCCTATGTTCAGTGTACGAGTGGTTATTTTGGTCTTATAGGCTTGTATGTCTTATGTATAAGTTGGTATTACATGTTGTATTCTACTTATCTCACGGCAGCCTCTCCATCTCAGTTATCTATGATAGTATGATACAAAAAGATACGTTATGTTGGTACTCGGTTAAGTAAGGTACCAGGTGCCCGTCGCGGCCCATCGGTTTGGGTCGTGATAGATTCCTAGATATGATAGTTTTGTATGTGTTTGGAGGCCTTGGATAGGTCTATATAGTATTTATAGACTTGTTGGTTTGATTAGATGGAGTCACAGGGGGCTCGGATTAGTTTTGAACCACTCTGAGCATGTTTGAGATTGCTGATTTTGCTGGTGTCAGGTGTGCTTTGCGATCGCGATGAAGGATTTGAAGCTGGGGCAGCTTTTCATCGCGTTCACAGAAGGGTACCATGTTAACAAAGAAGGAGGCGAGGACTGGGAGATGGCCTTCGCATTTGCGAAGGGTTGGTCGCATTCGCAGAGGAGGCTGGGTAGGAGGCCATCTTGTTCACATGGATTGAGACCGCGTTCACGTAGGGTGGGAGCCAGGTGAACTTCGCAATCGCGTTGAGATTTCTCTACAATCTTGGAGGTAAGTAATTTTTACTTGGATTTAGTCATATATCTTGATTTCCCATAGATTTCTATACCTAAAACGTGGAATTTTAAAGTGAAATTTGGGGGTTTTATCTACACATTAAGAGAAGGCAATTTGAGGTTTTGGGCATTAATTTGGACTTGAATTTGAAATATAATATTGTATTTTATCTCATAGGGCTATAGATAAACGGAATCTACCCCTAGACTCGGGTTTTGATCATGTGGTTCAGTGTTGACTTTTGTTGACTTTTTGAGAATTGAATAAAGGTTGAAGCTTTATTGTTTGGCATTGATTCCCATGATGTTATTGAACTTATTGAAAAACGCTATTGTTTGGAATTGATTCCTATGATGTTATTGAACTTATTGAGTACTATTTGGCTAGACTCGAGCCGGTTGGAGGCGATTTCTAAAGGAAGACATTTCAAAGGGTTGGTTTAAACTTGCTAAGGTAAGTATCATGCCTAATCTTGGTTTGAGGGAATACCCTTAGGATATGAACTTATTTGCTTAATTGAAATTTGTGGGGATCAATGTATATGTAAGGTGACGAGCATATATATGGGTGATATGGGTTATTCATGACGGGGGTTAGTAACCATGTTTAGGATTACTACCTCTTAATTTGCCAAGATAGGCTTTTTGTGAAATTGTGAATATACTTGATATTGCCGTAGTCATGCTTTATATTTTGAGCACACATCTGCACCTTTATTTATTATGTCCTTGTGTACCTTACTGATTATTGTGAGAATATGCATCCTTAGAGATGATTTTGCCGTAGTCATGCTTGATTGACCTCTTAGCAACTTTCTTTGCTGCTATGTATGTCACTCTATTAACTTCTTATCCTCCGAAAATGACATTTATTGTCCGTGCCCGTAGAGGTCCTTCCTTACTTCGATTCATCATGTAGGATTGCTTGCCTTTTTCACTAAACAATTATGTGAGATACCCTTCCTTCAAGAGGCGAGCTATCTCATTTGCAAAAATCTGCAATCTATGGTTTTATGACTGTGATCATTGTGGAATTCACACCAAAATTCCTGGCTTATTTTGCTTTGGTCTAACCTCATTTATCTGGCCATCTTACCTTGTCTCCCATTTCACCTAATACATCCACTAGTTTGGAGATACTTACATAGTCTCTGAGTTTAGGTATATCTTATTCTTTTCTTATTAGTGAAGATCCGATGCTACTGTTCTGACTAGGCCTTCAACTATCCTAATTTGAATCTTGTCTTCATTCATTATCACTGTCGCAAGGTTTGAGAGTGAGGTTCATAACAGTTCCTTTAATTTTTATGATCAAACTTTTTTGTCTATATAAACTATATGGGCATTTGATATCCCTGCTTTCATACATATTATTAGTGTTAGAATGACTTATCACATCTTCTTCTATTCGTAGTTTGGTGATGTATTGGTTATACACACCACTCTAGGTTGTTGGTGGAAATTCTCGTAAAATCTCCTTTAACCTCCGTGTGGCTTTAGAGCTTCTTTCATTCAAGTTCTTTGCAAAGGCTATTGCCTCCCAATTGTTAGGAACCAAAGGCAGCAACATCCTCTCTCTCTAGAAGCGATCAACGAATTCTCAAAGTAGCTTAGTGTTCCCCTGCTGGATTTTGAATATATCCTCCATTTGTTTTTTGACTTTCTAGGGATTAGGTATGTTCCTTAATAAAGGCCTCAACAATCTTAGCAAAAGAGTTAATTGAATTTTTAGGAAAGAGAGAATTGTAAGGCCCCGTAAAATTTCACCTAGAACTTGAGATTTTATGGCGTCGAGATAAGCTAATGTGTTTGATTAATTGCAGGGTGCCAAGTATTTCTCCAAGATTGATTTAAGATCCGAATATCACCAATTGAAGATCATAAAGCAAGATATTCTGAAAATAGCTTTCAGGACCCGGTATGGGCACTTTGAAATTCTGGTAATGTCTTTTGGGCTAACAAATGCCCTGGCAGCTTTCATGGATCTTATGAATCGAGACTTTAAGCCTTTTCTTGACTCCTTTGTGATAGTGTTCATTGACGATATTCTTCTATATTCACAAAGCCGAGAGGACCATGCCAATCATCTCAGGGTAGTTCTGCAGACTCTATATCTACACAAGTTGTATGCGAAGTTTTCGAAGTATGAATTTTGGCTTGAGTCTATCACATTTTTGGGTCATGTTGTCTCTAGATAAGGGATTAATATTGACCCTCAGAAGATTGCAACGGTAAAGAATTGGCCTAGACCTACAACTCCAACGAAGATTCGCAGTTTCTTGAGTTTAGTCGGGTATTATAGGAAATTTGTGAAGGAGTTCTCTACTCTTGCCTCTTCATTGACTAAATTGACACAGAAGGCAGTTATGTTCCAATGGTCAGATGCTTGTGAAAGAAGCTTCCAAGAGTTGAAATCAAGATTGACTACGGTGCCGATGTTGACTCTACCGGATGGTACATATGGGTTTGTGGTATATTGTGATGCTTCAAGGATCGAACTTGGGTGTGTATTAATGCAACATGGCAAGGTAATAGCTTATGCTTCTAGGCAACTCACGAATCATGAGAAGAACTATCCAACACATGACTTAGATCTCGCGACAATGGTTTTTGCATTGAAGATTTGGCGTCATTATTTGTATGGGGTCCATGTGGATATATTCACGGACCATAAGAGCCTTAAATATATTTTCAAGCAGAAGAAATTGAATCTGAGGCAAAGATGATGGCTTGAGTTACTCAAGGATTATGACATCGATATCCTATATCATTCGGGGAAGGCTAACGTTGTGGCAGATGCTCTTAGCCGAAAATCTATGGGCAGATTGGCTCACTTAGAGGCATATCAAAGGCCGTTGGCCAAGGAGGTTGATCAGTTGGCTAGTTTGGGAGTTCGTCTTGCGGACTCTAGTGAAGGAGGGGTGATTGTGCAAAATAGGGCTGAGTCATCACTTGTGGTGGAGGTCAAGGAGAAGCAACAACAATCCATTGTTGATACAATTGAAGGAGGGGATTCATAAACATAAGACCATGGCTTTTTCTCTTGGCATGGATGATGGTACCATAAGGTACCAAGGGAGACTATGTGTTCCAAATGTAGATCATCTCCGGGAAAGAATCATGGCCGAGGCTCACACTTCTAGGTATTCCGTGCACCCGGACTCTACAAAGATGTATCACGATCTTAAGAAAATCTACTAGTGGAATGATATGAAGAGGAATGCAGCGGGCTTTATGGTGAGATGTCCAAATTGTCAACAAGTAAAGGCCGAACACCAACAGCCCGGTGGGTTGGCCATAGAACATAGAAATTCCAATATAGAAGTGAAAAATAATCAATATGGACTTTCTGGTGGGACTACATCGCGCGCCTTGTAAGTATGACTCGATTTGGGTGGTTGTGGACCGACTCACTAAATCAGCACACTTCTTACCTTTTAAGGCTACCGACACTGCAGAGCAGTATGCTCAGTTGTATATCAAGGAAATAGTCAGGTTGCATGGCACTCCAGTTTCTATTATCTCAGATCGAGAGGCACAGTTCACAACTAACTTTTGGAAGGAATGTCAGCAAGGTTTGGGTAATCAGGTGAATCTTAGTACAACCTTTCACCCGCAGACTGACGGAAAAGTATAGCGGACTATTCGGATGCTTGAGGATATGTTGCGCGCTTGTGTTCTTGATTTCAAGGGTAGCTGGAGTGATCATTTGCCACTCGTAGAATTTGCCTACAACAACAATTATCATGCTAGTATTCAGATGGCACCGTTCGAGGCTTTATATGGTCGGAGATGTAGATCTCCCATTGGGTGGTTCGAGATTGGGAAAGCGAAATTGATAGGACCAGACCTCGTGCATCAGGCTACGGAGAAGGTTAAGATCATTAACGATCGGTTGGAAATTGCTCAAAGTCATCAAAAGTCCTATTCAGATGTGCGTCTCAAGGATTTGGAGTTAAAGAGGATGATTGGGTATTCTTGAAGGTTTCCCCCATGAAGGGCATAATGCGGTTTTGTAAGAAAGGGAAGTTGAGTCCGAGGTACGTTGGACTGTACAAAAGCATTCAGAGGATTGGTCGGGTGGCTTACAAGCTTGAACTACCTCCAGAGATGTCTTTAGTGCACCCAGTGTTTCACCTATCCATGTTAAAGAAGGTGGTTGGAGATCCGTCGCTTATTATGCCAGTTGAGACTATTGAGGTTAATGAAGAACTGACCTATGAAGAAATTCCAGTTTCCATTCTTGATAGGAAAGTTCGAAAGCTAAGAAATAATGAAATTGCAAGTACTATGGCAAAACCAACAAGTTGAAGAGGCCACTTGGGAGGTCGAGGAAGAAATGAATAAGAAGTACCCTCATTTGTTTGAATAGCTATGTAATTGTATTTATGAAATTGTTGCCTATCAATTATGTATCACTTGTATAGTTGATGTTAAGGGTATTCCTTTCTAATGATATATTGCTTATGAGGCCACGGTTGGTATTATGTTTGTGTTATGTTGCGTCATTGGATTATGTATATATTGTTAGGATCTGTTTCTGGGATTCTCTGTCAGGTGGATATGCCCGGTTATAAGGGAAACTCTGCTGAAAGTTTTGGGAATTTGGGGGAGTTAGTCAAAATTTGGAACTATTGGTGTATTAAGTAACAGTCAAGTCATATTGAATGCTAATGGCAGATTTAGACCCTCATTCGAGGACGAATGATCTTAAACGGGGGAGGATGTAAGGCCTCATGAAATTTCACCTAGAACCTGAGGTTTTGTGGTGCCGAGATAAGCTAATGTGTTTGAGGATTGTAGCGGTACAGACTTTTGGGGTTGCTCAGTGCGTCGAAGAGTTGAAGGAAAATATTTGTAGAATATGGCAATTTTGCGGTCCACTATGTGACCACTGAACCAGTTTGTGGGCCGTAGATCGGTTGCAGAATGAAGAAGAAATATTTGGCAATTTTGAGGACCATTATGCGGCTGCAGAACCATTATGCGGGTTGCAGATCCCATCGCAGATCCAGCATGAGAAATTTCGGAAGGAGGTTCTGCGATCCATCATGCGATCACAGAATTGGTCTGCAGACCGCACACCTATCGCAGAGTGAAGAATAAATGCCCAGTTATGGAGGGCCATTATGCGGTCCAGTTAGCAGACCATTGAAGTATTATGCGGTTGTATATGCAGCCGCAGATCTGCATCGGGGCTTCATTTTTCCAATTTTATAGCCCGACCCCCATTTCATTTATCTAGCCTGAGGGTTCATTTTTGGGAGATTACCTGATATTTTAGAGAGAGGAGAGAGCTATTCTATAGTGAGAAAAGGGAGGACTAAGGATTTCACTACTCTACTTTGATCAAACCTTGGAATTCCATCAAAAGAAACTTGCTAGGGCTTCAAAAAGGTAAGAATTTCTTCCCCCAATTCTTCAATTTCGGGTTTGGGTTGACTATGGGTGATGAGGGTAGATTTATCACATGCATGAGCTAATAAAGACTGTGGGGAAGTTGTTGAACCATCTTGGGTAGTTTTGTTCTTGAGTTAGTTGAGGGAAGGTTGGGTCATCAGTGTAGCAGCTCTTGCCAAACGAATTCCTCTAATCATGCTTGTAATTCTCCCCTCTTTTATAGATTAACATCGTTAGAAGTGTCGGGACATTATTCTTACACCAAGGAAAGCTCTTTCGAGGTATGAAGGCTAAACTCTTTTTCTTGTATCAAAATCCCCGAATCCTTGTAAAACTCCATCATGTGTAGTCGAACTTGAAACACTGTTGAGGTGGGATTTTCAAGCTAGTAAATCGATTCTCAAATTGCATAACGTGTACGAACCCTCATGCATTAAAGATTTTCTATTGTGACTTAATTATGTTATACCCCCTTTCGGGAATAAAACCTTGTATGAAATCAATGTGATCAAACACTTATTTCTCATATGATGAGACCTTATGAACTCTTACTTGCTAAGGCCAATGGTGCCAAATGGTTGATTGGAAGAAACTCTTTTGTACATTCTGTTAGTTTCTTTTTTGGTCTAAATGGTCTTTTAGCCTGATAATTTTTTACATAATATCTTTTTCTTGGTTTTTTATTTTTATATTTTGACTTATATTTATTATATTTCTTTATTTTCCATTTTTTATTATATTTATCTGTATCGGTACATCCGAATTGTGGTGCTGTTTTATTTTTACAACATCTTAAATTTTTTATTAATATTCTTTCTATTTTTGTTTCTTCTTTATATTTTTCACATAACTGTACAAACCATTGTTGTAGAAATTTTATCCTATCTCCTAAAGTATCTGTTACTCCTGCTTCATTCCAATCTTTTATTATTTTAGTATTAAAAGGTTCTGGTAATTTTGTGAAATATAATTTTCTTATTTCTTTGCCTTCTTCTGTATTATATGTTCCTTTATAATAATATTCTTTAAATGCACAAGTATATTCGTCTATATAGCACATATTACATATTGCTAATTTTGTTATTAGGTTTCTATTTATTTATTTTTCCTTATTTTGTTCTTCAATTTCTGTAGTCATACTACTAAATTCGTTTCTTATGGCTATTTCATATTTGTATAATATTTCTATATTTGTTGTTGCTATTTCACCATTAAATTTTTTATTACTTCTTAAGGTATCTATACTTTCTTTTGTTAAATTGTGCAACCATAATTTTACTGTTCCTATGAGTGTTCTTTCTATATATTCTGGTGTTTCTGCCATTCCTATTTTATTATCTACCAATTGTTTAGATAAATATCCTATCCATAGTTGGATTGTTTTATTTATATCTGCTACGCAATCTAAATCTAAAAAGTTATATTGTTCAGATATTGGTTTTGGTGTCCATTTCCTATTTAGTCTACTATCCCATAGTGTATTATTTCTATCATGTTGTTCATAGTTAGCTGTATAATAATTTGGGTATAATCCTTTTGGATTTTTTACACCTGATATACTAGGTTTTTCATCCATATCTACATCTCCTGTATTGATTTCTACATTTTTTATTTTTTCTATATTTTCTAAGAGTTCTGTATATGTTTCACTTATTTCACTTGATTCTGACTTTTGGTCATTTATATTGTTATCTATTTCTTCAATTCTATCTATTTCATCAATTCTGGGAATTTCTTCTGGTTGTAATATTTGTTTAAATTTATTTATCTCATCTGTTAATTCTATTTCTTTATTTTTCTCTCTTTACTTGTTTTCATATAGTGCTTTTAACATGTTTAATTCTTTTTCTAATGCTGTAATTTTTGTGTTTTTAGTTTCTTCTAATTGTTGTATTTCCCTGTTTGCTTGATTTTTAATAATTTCTATTTCTTTTTTCTTATCAATTTCTTCATTTTCTTTACTTATTCTCGTCATAGCTGTTAAGCTATCTTCTAATCTTGCTGTTTCTTTTTCTATCATTAGGTATAATTGGTTTCCTATTTTTTTATATCTTCTGCCTAAATTTGAAAATATTATTTTTATTTTCAATCCATCTTGATTTTCATATGTTTTTTCGTCTATGGCAAATTCTTCTTTATTCATTTTTAATCTATAGCTCTGATACCATTTTTAGTGTCCTTTCCCATTTTTAGTGTCCTTTCTTTATTTTTAGTGTCCTTTCTATTTTTATTTAATTTCATTTATAATTTAGTCAGATGTAAAAGCTTTTTCATAATATTCTTTTTGTAGTGGAATTAGTCTAATTATTTCTTTTAAGCTTTCTAATATATATTCTATATATTCTATATCTTGGGTTCTTTGATATTCTTCTATATTAGTTTTTACTAGATTTGTTAGTAATTTTATACTGTCGGTAGTTTGTTGCCAATATTGTAGGTATATATTGTTCATTATGTGTTATCGAAATATAAATCTAATTCATATAAATCTATTTCTGGTATAATTAATTCTGTCCAATTCTGGTCCATTATTTCTGTTATTTCAAAGGTGAGTAATTTTTCATAGATTATTCTTCTTACATCATTATTATTATCTTTCAGTATATATAGTATAAGTATTTTATAACTAAGATCGTCATCTATTAAGTAGGTGTTCATTTTATTATATGATTTGCTAAACATATTCCTTTTAATCTCTATGTCTATTATCCTTATTCATCATATTATAATAAGTTATTTTAATCATCTTTTCTGGTCACTACCATGATTTTCTACTTCAATCAGTTACCCTAACAGCGCTTCAACTTTGTTTACTCCCCTAAACGGCCTCTCTGCCTACCGGTTTCAACCTTAGGATGCATAGTCTGGGCTTACTTATTCTTAGCATATTTTCATGGCAAACTTACTCAAGATGATTTCTATAACAGTACTATTATATGATGGATAATTATAATTTACATGTAAGAGATTATCAGGAATATATTAATTTAGCTACTCATGATTATAGTGTGACATACCTGTTTTTGTAAGTTCTTGATATCTCCTTGTTGATCCATAGCTTTCATATCTTCTTGTTTATCCATAGCTTTCCTGTATTTTATCTTTAAGTATATTTAGTAAGAGAAGAAAAAGAGAGAAGAGAGAATCCCTTGGCCTGAAGATGTAGCCTGTTTTTTATTCATAATCGAAAGGCTATTTAAAGATTACAAAAATGACTCTTACTGTTCATGAATGACCTTTACTGTTCATGAGACTGACTCTTACTATTCATGAACGACCTTTACTGTTCATGAAACTGACTCTTACTATTCATGAACGACCTTTACTGTTCATGAGACTGACTCTTAGTTTTGTAAAGTAAAGAACTATTTACTTTACAACTTTTACAAAAAACAAAATAACATTATTTAAAAAAGAAAAGAATCTAAATCTTTTACTTTATCTTGTCTGCCATAGTTTTTTGTCGTCTAGTTTGTTGTCTTCTTCTCGATTATTCCAGTTGTACGTCTGGAATAATGTTATCTTCTCCTTTGCATATTGAGCATATGTGGTCTGGATATTTGTGACTGATTAGCTCGCAATATCTTGTTAACAGTTCTGGAGAAATGTAATTCGTCCTTATAGCTCTTGTAGTTGTAGGTTGTTCTGGTTTTAAAAGACTTAAGACCCATTGTCTTAATTCCTCCATATCTGCTTCTCGTATTTCTCTGCAATTTGAATATATCATTGTTTGTTCTCTTGAATAATAACTCCAAATAGCATTCTGATTTAGGTAGTTGTTTGCCAGTTCATTTAGTATAGTGGATATTCCAATAATCCTTTTATTTGCATAAAAGTCTGGAATATTTATTTTTTCTATCTCTTCTTGTTCTTCTATTCTTTCTGGTATGAGCATTTCTCTTGTAAGTCCGATCTTGATAACTTGTATGATAGGCTTTATCTCTTCATATAATATCTCTGCTGTGGCTGAATAAAATCGTATATAGAATAATGTTCCTTTAGTTATTCTTTTGTATTGCATAAATGCTCTGTGTAGCTCCGGTATGGTAGCTATCTCCTGTCCTGTTTGTGTATATACAGTATCTAGTAATCCATAATTATAGCAGGTGGCTACTAGTTTTGCATTTGTATTTGGTAGGGCTATTAATTTATTGTATCCTGTTAGATAATGGGTAATATAATCTTCATTTGGATTCTGGGTAGTTTGGGATCTTGGGTTTTTGTTTAAAAAGTTTTGTATTTTGTGTATGTTGTCTATATATGTACGGTTATATGGTTGTATGTCTTTTTGGCTTGGTTCAGACTTTCTTTGTAGGTATTTATCTGTGGTGGTAGGAATATTTCGTTCTGGGTATTTTGGATATTTTTCTGTACGAATGGTTTTGAAAATAAATTGTTCATATTTATGTTTGTGTATCTAGGTTTAATTTCTTCCTTCTTCTTTGCAGATGAACTGTTAGTTGTGCTGCTTCCTGCAACTGTATTTAACAAACTTTTATGAGTTTTTAGGTATTTCTCAACGTCACCTTCTAGCTCTGGAATTTTAGAGACTTCCGATCGTCTTATCTCCGCATTTTTTGAGTCATGCTGCTGACTACTAGCTGTTTTTCTTATTATCTGTATCTCTTCATCCATACTTTCCACTTTCTTACAAAGTGTAGTCATGGCTAAGAGTAGATTTTCCATTGTATTATCTGGGTCGGTTTGGGTAGCTTTGTCTTGACAAGTAATCTGCAACAACATTCTTGTTAGTAGTGATTATTTCAATTGTAAATGTAAAGTTTAATATATTTAATACCAGTCTTCGTATTTCTTTTGTTGTAACTGAATCTTGTACTTTTCTGGTTATCCACCATTTTACTTGGGTATTATCTGTTCTTACAATAAATCTGTTGTAAACTATATATGGTTCAAATGCTAATAAACATTTATATAATGCAAATAATTCTTTTTCTATTTATTTTTCATTTTTCTTGTGGTTCAGTATAAGATCCTGAATAATACCTGCAATGATGTTCTATTTTTTCTTTATCATATTTATATTTAAGAACTCCTCCATAACTATAATTACTCGAATCTGTTTCTACAATATAAGTAAATTTCTTATTTTCATCTGGAAAGTATAATTTTGGTAGTTTCTTACACAATATGTTAATCTTCCTTATTTGTTCCCTATCTTTTTCATCGAACCCATATTCTACATCCTTTTTTAGTTTTTTCTATAAAGGTTTTAGGTTTTCTGCTAATTTAGGTATATATTCTCTTACTTGGTTTACTAATCCTAAAAATAATTGCACTTTCTTTTTTGTATCTATGTTTTCATCAAGATTGATTATTTTTTGTACTATGTGTGTTTGCATTTTTATTCCATTTTTATCTATTTGTATTCCTAAAAATTCTATCTGATTCTTCATAATTTCTGCTTTGGTTTTGCTTAAGCTTATACCAGAGTTTTCTATAATATGTATGAATTTTTCTAATAATTTTATATGTTCATCTTGTGTTCTTGAATATAGTAATATATCATCTATATATACTATACAATTTTCTAGTTGGTTAAAATAATTATCCATAAAATGTTGGTATCTTCCTGGTGCATTTTTATATCCAAATGGTAAAACATTCCATTCATAAAATCCTTGTGGCACTGTAAATGCTGTTAGTTTTTTAGATTCATCTTCTAGTTTTAGATGGTAAAATTCTGATTTACAGTCAAATTTACTAAAAGTAATTATATTCTTGGATTTGTCTTATTTTTAATATCTTGTTAGGTATTGGGTAATTATATGTTTTAGTTTTTGCATTTAAATTTCGGTAATCTATAACCATTCTACTTTTTCCTCTTTTTTGTTCACTATGTTTATTTACTATAAATGCTGGACTTGTATGTTTACTATTACTTTCTTGTATATACTTGTTATCTAATAATTCTTTTATATGCATTTTAAATTCTGTTAAGTCATCAAAGTTATATTTTAAGGGTTTTTGTGTTATTATACTATTTTCTTCTATTAATTCTATTTCTATTTTTGTCTTATGTTTATTCCATCCTTTTAGAGGGTTATCATTATATAATTTTTCTAATTTATTTTGGATTATTTTTACTTTGTCTATTGTAAATATGATAATTTCTAATTGAGTAGTTGTATTTTTACTTATATTTTCTAATTTTTGTGTGATTTTTTCATTTCCTCGTATCCATTCTGTAGTTTTTTGTTGTTTATTATTTACTCTTTTTGCTCCTACTTTATATTTACTCTGTAATATAGTTTTCTTCTTGTCCTGTATTTATCAATATTTGATATTTTCTTTGTTCCATGATTCCAGTTATATAGTAGTGGTATGTATTTATTTTTTCTTTTGTGTTTCTTATTAAATTTTTTGGGATTATATATTCTCTTCTTGATGTACTTATTCTTGATGATGTTGGTGTTTCATAAGTTAATTGGTTTGGTATACTTGATGTACTTAATCTTTCTTTTACTATTTCTAAATCGTCTTCCATGTCAATCTCTTTATAGCTATATTCATTATTGTCAATAACTGTAACTATTCTTTCAAACGGGTTTTCTATTTTGATTTTATTAATTTTATTTTTTGCTGCTATTTTATGTTTTGTTGTTAAGACGTATAGATTTTTACATCTAGCTGTAAATATCTTACTTCCAGTTGTTAATTCTATTCTTGACATTTTTCAGTATAATACTAATGATTTGTCTATATTCTTATCGTTTATTGCTATTGAATAATTGGCACTTATTATGAATTTGAATTTTTGATATATGAGATTTCCTTTTATTGCACTTATTATGCTTTTTTCTATAGGTTGAATTATTCTATCATCTGCTAAATATATTTCTATAGGGGTATCTATTCCTTCCCTAAAATATGCTTTTATTAGTATTTCAGTTCCTCCTAAGTGTACATATTTAATTGGGTTTTTTGCCTTTATATCTTGTATTTCTTTATTTATTATTCTTTTGTTTATTATTGGTATTTTGGCTTTTCCTTTTGTATATTTACAGTCAATTATATGTTCTTTTTGGCTAACCACGTAATATTCTTCTTTTTGTCTTTTGAACCAATTTTTTATTGTAGGTACTTCAAATATTTTTTCGACACTGAGGTCTAATTCTTTTCCTTTTATTTGTTCAAATATATTATTATCAAATATAATTTTTTGTTCTGAGGATTCTTCATCCTTATATTCTTCTCGTGTTATTACTTCTATTTCTTTTTCAGTCATTAGGTTTCATCATCTTCTTTAATTATTTCATCTTATATTTCATCTTCTATATCTGATATTTCATATACACTATCTTCACTATCTAGTTCATAATCTATATATTCCATCTGCATATATTCTTCATCATTAATTATGATTTCAGTTATTTGTTTTTTCTTTAAGTTCCTAGGTGCTTTACAGTCTTTAGCTATATGTCCTAATTTTCCACAGTTATAACAAGTACA